>NW_019524615.1:893134-1073134 GCF_002814215.2 Seriola lalandi dorsalis | reverse complement strand
CGTGAAGGTGAGGACGTAAGACAGGCTTTGAACTTCTCTCTCAAGCTCTTGTTTTGCATTCTTCACACAACTACTTCCATCACTCAGCATACAAACGACTCCAACACTATGACTGTCTTTGAGGTGAGACAATTTGAAAGCGTTCACCCTTCTCTATGATGACAGGCTGCTCAGCCCGTCACCGAGTGTGGCCATTCGGAACAACAATTAACACTTTTGCCGTCAACTGGAGTCGAAGGACACGTAGTATGAAAAGCCCGGCCTTTAAAACACTGTCAATAATGAACCGTGACCATAATTTTTTTGCTGAAATGAAAGTGCTTTGAGCTTCCTAAACATAACAATAAAAAGTTAATCATGCTTGATTGCAAGGAAAAGATACTGTTGGGAAAAAACAAATGAAATGTGTTAATCAACAGTTTGCAGATATTTTTTAATAAAAAAAGACACATTTCTATGGAACTTGCTAAAACAAGTAGTTGGATTTAGAAGACAGGGAACCACCTTCACTTTTTCTCAAGTATCATCATCTCTTATGCTTTTCTTTCTCCAAATCATGAAGCAGATGTTTGTATCTAAAATGAAGTAGCACTTTTTTTGCTCCTGGGGGGCATTAAGGTGTCAATAGAAGCTGTAGCTAATGGTATCACTCTCTGTTATCTTAACTGTTATTGTCTGTTAAGATTCTCAGTCATCCTAGTCATTGTATCTCTAAGAGCTATAGGCTTCTTCAGCTTCTTTATCAGAAATGAAGAAGCCATTCAGATGAGAGGGAATCATCTTCTCAAGCAAGTCCAGTTGCATTTGTATTGCTCTTGAACATAAGTGTTATTTTCTCCCTTTTATTTCGTCTCTCTTTCATTTGCTCCAGGTTTTAGTTGTTAATTCTTTTCCATGTCCTCTCTTTCTAAGTCACCCTTTCTCTCAGCTTTCCTAGTCCTAACACCATCTCTGGCTCTAGACTGTTTCCCTGGATTTACTTCTCTGTCTTTGTCTGTTTTATTTATTTATTTTATTTTTTACCTCTCGTTCTCTCTACTTGTGTTTTATCTAGCATTTTTGTACCTTTCTCCCCCAGCCTGTTTTCTCAACACTAAGCAGGGATTCTGTCTTTTCTGCAGTCTGTATGTATGAGTGTGCGTTGACAGTCTGTGTGTATACACTCAACTGGGCGCTTATTTTTGAGTGCATTCATGCACATATGAATTAGTGCTGGCCCAAAATGAGCACATTAATCTTTTTCTAGTGCTATTTTGAATAGTGCAATATAAATTGCATTTACATTGGTACATACTGCATCCAGGAAATAGCCATATCCATGTTCTGAAGTCCGACAGTGACAAAAGCTTTCACTTTGTCTGGCCTTTTTGGAGTTTATATGTTACCAACCTAACTGCTAGCCGAGGAAATGAAAGCATCACAACCTTAAATAGTGTCCAAACTCACTTCAGTGCTGTGTGACAAAGTTTAGTTTTTTAGTGCAGGTGATGACTGACTGAATCACGTTTTACTCTTGGGGCTTACCGTAGATGGATGCGCTCTCTGCTGAGACAGTTCAGTACTACCCCGTACAGACTTGTATACTTGACGCAACTCGGCTACTGCTGATACCAGCTCTTGTACATACTCGCTGCCCTCGATACTTCCTGCTCATGCTGAACTGCAGCCTCTACACTAAAGAATGCGAAAGAGACTATATACGAGCTTCGGGGCTCGCAGGATTCATTCAAGTACTAGTCAATCAGTGCACTCACTGCTTGTTAGCCTGTGGATATCACTGCAGCTAAATATTTTGGGAGTATAATGATGCATATTGTTTAACTTCCACTTGATATCCCAATATCACCTGCACTCTCATGGCCTGATGAAGCACAACGCCCAACACTGGAAAACATGAAATACTCAAAATATGTCATACATTTAGAAATTCACACCAGCTATACAGTGAGAGAGGAAAAAAACACACAAAGACATCCCGGTACTAATATGAATGTGTGATAGCTCTGATTCAACAAGCAGTTAAACCCCCATCCTGCATTTTGCAGAACAGTCCTGGCGAGGGGAGTGTTAGCCCCACAATTTATGATCATGTTTTAGATATTAAATGTGTATTAAATCACAACTTCCAAAATGTCTGGGGAAACTAAAAGCAGACAAATATGTTATTACAAAATGTACAAATGCTGTTGTGCATTTGTGGTAAATATAGTACCTAAATACATGAGGTAGCAGCAATAACTAGATTTAAAGTCTTTAACCAAACTAGCAACACAGAGAGATCCAGTTCTCTATTTTATTCTTCATCTCATTGATAGTGAACCAAACTTAACAAATATACTATTAATTTGGAACTATAGTTCAAATTGGTTATTGATTCCCAGCACTACCAGTATGACTATTTCCTTCTCAAAAACAATAACAGCACCCATGAAGACGTGTTTCAAATACTTACAACAATGCTTGTAAGCAAAGCAGGTTTCAATTTTTTTTCAACAAACCAAAACACTACCAAGTTACTTATGGCAGCAGTTTGCAAAGCAGAACTAGGCTACCTGTTGAACTTTCATGATGTCCACAGGCAGCCCTGTTGCTGCAGACGTCACTGGAGACAGGAAGTGACATATTTTCCAAGGACTGTGTTTCAGATCTTGCATTTTTCTTCAGGAGTTGGGTGAGATGTATGCAGGTTCATGAACAAGTCTCAGTTTGTGTACATAATGGATTACTGTTTTAGGGAATCAATTTAACAGTCTGTATGGTAGCGTAACTAAAAGTCACTGCAGCAAGTCACTGATTGAAAGATCGGATCACAAATGAATGGCTTCCGGCTAATCTGTCTCTGACTGTGTGTGCATATAAACAGTCAAGTGTGTATTTATAACGTATAGCTGTGATAAAGCCAGTGTATAGCTGTTGTAAGATGGGATCATGGAGTAGATGGCTGCTTGCTAATCTGAGCTTTAGCTGCTTTAGTTAGTCTCATCCTCTCACTGTCTCTGTGTAAGGAAACCGTGTATGCCATAACTATACCAATTGCCAACACACTGGCATTGCACAGCCTACACACACACAGACACACACACAGACACAGACACACACACACACACAGACACACACACACTCACACACACACACACACACACACACACACACACACTTGTCTCCTACTCTCCATTAATCTTCACAGAACAATTAGACTGCAGAGGGAAATAGTGTAACAGTCAGCCAGAGTTCCTCTATTGAAAAACTTCCAATATTCACTGTAAACTGATGCATCACCATCTTGGAAACAGTGACATCACTAGAGATGTGCCTAATTGTTTTCCCCCCCCCCCCTTTTTTTTGTACTAATCGTAAAACAATTAAAATCCATTTCTCATTTCCTTGCTTATGGAAAGCTGAAGAAAAAATAGAAAGCGTAAATTCTGTTTTTGTTGTTGGATTGAGTCACTTGCCAAACTCATTATTTCTCTGCGAATGTGTGGTACAAAGCTCCTGATAAAACAGTGATGAGCTGTGACAAACGTTTTCATTTTTCTTCACGTTTTGCTGACGTAAGGATTTTTTTGTAATGCATCTATTGGTTATCAGAGACTATGGTGATATACAGGTATATAGTAATAAAAGTACAATTGCATTCAAACTGTCAGTCTGTGTGTCTATCTACCTCTTTCTTTCTCTGCATCTTTCATTTCGGAACAATGTACTTCTCTCCCAGCGATTAGCTTGCTTTGGTTCCTCGCCACGATGAGAGTTGTTCTTTTGAAGCCCATCAGGTCTGTTTCTCTCACTGGGCTGTAACCTCTTGTCTCCATGGACTTAATTAACCCACAGACTGGTACTACATGGCTGTTGTCTCCACTATCCTTTGAAAATGAGAGCATCTCTTGATAGAGCGGAAAACTAAACAACAGTAAACAGCAGTTTTCTTGTTTTTCTTGTCAGCAAATCTTTTTTACTAATAAACTTAAACTGTCCAGAATTGTTTGTCCACATCAATCCAAACAAACTTTGACAGTTGACAAAACAATCTCAGCTTGCAATTGATTCATTACCTGTTCTGGAGCTTTCAATACTATCACATGATCATCATCAACAGATGGATTCTTCTGTTGTCATGGAAATGCAGACGTTAAAATTTATATTTTTGGATAATTTTAAAGACTTGAGATCCTCTTGACTTTGGAAACAGAAGACACCGCTGTATGTGCTGATGAAGATCATGTGATATGACCGAAAGCTCTAAAACGGCTACTAAATGGACCTTGAGGTGAAATAGTTTTGTCAGGTGCTGTTTCAAAGGTCAGTTTTATTCACTTTCTTGCAGAATGTTAAATGAGAAGATGGAGACCACTCTCATATCTGTCTGTTAAATATGAAGCTACAGCCAGGGCATGGTTAGCTTAGCTTATCTTAGCTTAAAGACTGATATCAAGGGAAACAGTTAGCCTGGTTCTGACCAAAGGTCAAAAAATAAAAGAAACAAAGTGTAAAAACGACACAACAAGACTCTCAACAGACACCATTGCGACGTGCCAAGAAATACATAACAGTGCATAACAGTCTTGTTTATACTTGCTGATTTTTATGTGAATGAAACAAACAAGATCTGCTGGTAGACAGTTTCTAATACCTTTGAACATAGCCAGGCAAGCTAAGCTAAGCTAATTTTCTTCTGGCTGTAGCCTTATATTTAACAGACAGATCGGAGAGTGGTATTGATCTCCTTTTCTAACTCTTGACAAGAGTTAAACTATTCCTTTAGAGACAATAAATCACCACACAGTCCAGTCTTGGCCAGAAATGCACCACAGCCAGTTGATTGGGGTCAGATGTCTCTAAGAGGTGCTTTAATACACTGTAATGGCTCATGCCTGATAGTTGTTGTTGCATGGTCAGTTTTTAAGGTAATGTATGTGGGCTGTTCAACCAACTATTGTCCTTATTTTCATTATATATTGATCCTCAGAGCTCATTGTATCATACCTATTGATTTATTGCCCCTCCTCATCCTTACTGGAAACAAAACTTCCCATTACCATTGCCTCAAATAGTTGGCCTCAAGACAACACATGCAGACACAACTAGATACTAAAAGCTCTCTTATAGCCTCCAGGCTCCCTGCTCTGGTTGTCACGGGTTGTCTGTTATTTGCTTGGATACTTGGAGTATTCTGAGATTTCAGTGTTAAGACAAGAAGTAGAAGTGTAAGTTCTGTATGTGTCTTCACTCCTGTCTGTCTGTCTGTCTGTTTGCCACCCACTGGCTCCTCACCATCGTTCTGTGTTTATCTCATTTATATCTCTCTACCTACAGAAGTGTGGAGATCCTTTCCTGTTTCCCCCCACCTTTCTGTCTCTGCCTGTGTCTCTTGCTTTAGGACATAGATAATTAATCTCTGATGAAACTCTGAGCCCTTCTCTATGTTTACATCTCCTGTGTGTGTTTGTGTGCATCTCCTATGTCTGGTTGTGAATGTGTGTGTATATATGAGTGTGTCTCTGCTGAGTGCTTCACCTTACATTTGTATGCACGTTTGTGAAATTCTATGTGTGTGTGCATTTGCGTGTGTGACTTGCTAATTTGATTAACGGGTGTAAACAGTTAAGCTAGCGGTAATGACTACCAAGCAGTCTGCTTATCATCATGAAGATAAACCCGTGGAGCAGGGTGTGTGTGTGTGTGTGTGTGTGTGTGTGTGTGTCTCTGCACTGCGGGCCAGTAGGCAATGTGTGTTTCTGTGCTGTCTGAATATGTGTGTGAATATGTGCGTTGGCTTGTTTGTGTGTGTATATGTGTGTTGGACTAGTGCTAAAGGCTTTGTGCCTGTTTTTGTGTGTGTGCGTGTGTAGATCACTTTCTATGGTTGCATGGACAAATATTTAGTTCAAAACCATCGTTGTGAGGAAATTTTGGCCAGTACTGACAACTTCAGAGGCCTGTGTGGGCGTTAAGACTTGATTTTAGGGTCAGGATTAGAATTAGATTTGGGTCAGGGTAAGGAGTGGGCGTAGGTCCAGGTTAATGTTCTGGTAATCTACACTTCTTGCCTTCCAAAGGTACACATAGAGTACGCCTTTATAATTTGGCATCAGTTGGCAGGACAAACATTGAATATTAGTGCCTTCATAAAACATTATAAAAATGACTCATATAAACTGCTTCTGATTCCCCACCTCTATAGTGCGGTTTGGCTAAATTAAGGCAACTAAAACTACCTGGTTCAAACAAAACAAAGTTGACTGTTGATAGTGAACAGCAGTCTCCAGTGCAATAGTAAAACATGCACAACCATCCAAACGGGCCTTGTCTCTAAGAGGTTTCGAGTGTATTAATAACATCACACTACATCCCCATTGGCTTCTCAGAGACAAGGGTCATTATTTGTTACTGACATGCAACAAGTAGTTACATACCAGGAAAACATAAACATATGTTAAATGTTTAAAAAGGAAGGACAACTGCTGTGTTTTCTGATGAGTACGGTCTTGTATGGAGAGACTGTAAGGAAAAGAATGAGCAGACAAACCTGTAGAGCTTCAGCACCGAGGGAAAGGAGTCAAATGTGTGCTGTTTTCCCTTTAAAAAATTAGTGATCCAAGAACAAGACAGACTCATTTAAAGTGGCCCAAAGATGCATGAGGGTAAATATGTTGATCTATATTACCTGTTGGAAAAGTGATCAAAACCTTAACTTAGGCCTTCAACTTCAATTGGACAATCCAAGAACTTCCTGTTCTTGAATTCAATTCAATTCAATTCAATTCAATTCAATAATATGCAACTGAATTCTAGCTGTTGCAGAACGGTTTGCATCAATAACCTACTTATACAGTTTAATCTGCAGTGGAGTCATATTCTGATATGTTCCACAATGTGCTCCTCTGTTCCCCTCACGGCTCTCTGCTCAGCATTTAGGTTCACACTACTCGCACGCACATAAGTGTACACTCACACACACACACACACACACACACACACACACACACACACACACACACACACACACCCACAAACACACACGCATACTTGTACATGTTACATGCACGAACACAGGCATGAAAGCTCACAAGCGGAGACGCTAATAAACAGAGAACACACACAAAAACATGCCAGCACTCACACTTTGGCAGAATGCAACTGGGAGGCTGCTCCCTTTCCTTGCCTGGAGAGGGAGAAGCTTATTATGGAGCCTTATTGAAGGCTTCAAAGAGTTTAAATTAGGGTGGAGAGGAGGGATTAGGAGACGAGCGAGAGAAAGAGGAGGGGAGAGGCAGAGGAAGAGGGGGTAAGTGAGAAGAAAGGACGAAGATAGAAAGAGTCAGGAAGAAGGGGAAGAAAAGGAGTGCAAATAGAAAGAGAGGATAAGATGAGAGAAAAGAGATGTGGGGAGGTTGGAGAGGGGAGAGAAAAGGGATGGAGAGGGCATGGGGGAGGAGATAGACAAATGGGAGGAGGTGAGTCAAAGAGTTTGCTGGCTCATGCTGATCTTACACTAGACGATGTTAGAAGTGGTTTCAGAGTTTATTTCCAAGTGGGAGTCACAACACTCGCTAGGAGTAAAACTCAGTCACAGCAGCCTGAATACAGCCTTTCTCATAACGTCTGTTCAGGCAACATCAAACACATTACGCTGTAGGAAATGGCAGCAGGTGCGACGGCTAAAAGAGTCTATGTTCATGTCATGGTACAAACACAACATGTGTAACCTTGACAGAACAAACAAAAGATGCACACTGCAGTAGCCTTAGAAACAACCAAAGAACTCCAAATTTTCCATCTCAACGTGATGCAGTAAACTAACACTCACAGTATCTATCAATATCACTTGGCATGCTTTGATTTTTTTTCAGTGCCCTCAGGTAAATGATTCAACCTGCATATTACTGGTATTACCAAATGGATGATCACACTTGTACTGTTGTTGAATATTTCTCAGCAGAAAACAGAAAGATTTGGGTGCTTGATAAAGGATAAGTGAATAGATTTCATAAAACCTAAAAAGACTAAAAACTAAAGTCAACATACATATAATAAAACATTTCAGTGACAAAATAAATAGATAAATAAATAAATAAATTAATTAATTAATTAATTAATAAAATGTGACAAAAACCAATACCTGTTTTTTTAAAAAAACAAGCATTTAACCAAGGCAGAAATCTGCATCATGAACCTGGAGGGTTCAGTAAAGCAGAATAACATTTGCTCAATACTGACACAATCCAGTGGACATTGTATTGAGCTTGTATCTGAATTTGTAACAATAACACGCTGACATAAATCACTGGGTGTGAAAAGGAAGAAATGAAGGAGGGCCGGAGAAGGGAGAGGAAGAAGAGATGAAGAGAAAGAAAAACAGTGCAGTTAGAGTTGATTTGACCTAGAGGGATGGAAAGAGGCTATGAAGGTTGCTAAACATGGAGCAAAGAGGAAAGACCAAGACAAGAGCAAGAACACAGAGGAGAGGAGATCAGAGGAAAAGGGAAAGAGAGACAGAGGGGGAGAAAAAAGAGGAAAAGGCATGAAAGGGGTGGGTGAGAAAAGGGGAGAGAGGGGGAATAGTGCGACTCAGAGGGACAGAGAAAGGCTGTCAAGGTCGCTAAACAAGCAGCAGAGACGAGGACCTAAAGGGATTGGCTGCACTGCTGAACAGCAGCGACCTGTTAGTCATGGTCACACACACAAACAAGGAGGAGAAGACAAAATAAAAATGAATAGAGTGGCAGATGACAGCGATGTAAAGGATGACCAAAGAGATGGAAAAGTAAAGGATGAAAAAGCAAAAAGACAAAATAAACCAAGCAGGATTTTAAATGTGGCTTGGGTTTTTAAAAGGGGAGCATCCAAGCTCTTTCACTATTTTTAACATTTGTCGGAAATGGTAAAAGATGGCAGGACATAGCTTACTGTAGAAACCTAGTCCACGTCAACAGCAAATGACTAAAATTAAATTTAATGAGCTTATCTTTTTTTGCCTCCTCCAAGCTAAACCAATTTGGGTCAATTCAGTTTGCTTGAAAATCTTGTTGTTTTTCTTAAATGTGCCACCAAAACACTGAACATCACTGGGTACACAGATACATGGACAGGCAGATAATAACTGTCAGTATGATAACCTGTCTGTCTGTTAAAGAGTTAAAAGACGCACAGAGGGGAACATGCAAAGCAGAGATGGATGGTGTGTATCTGTGTCCTGTGTGTTGCTGCTCTGTGATTGCCCTGGGGAGAACAACATGGCAGAAAGCAACAGTCACCTGTGTGTGTTTGTGTGTATGTGCCTTAGGGTAAACAAAGCACAGTCACAGAATCATCCACAGAGTTTGGCATAATTTCACAAACAGAACTCAGCTCTCAAACTGACATACCTGCATCTGACACACACACACACACACACACACACACATACACAGAGCAGCAGCTGTAGACCTTAAAAACAAACATACATCGCTAATGTACCGTACTTCCACAGGGAATAGATGTTCCTGTCACCCGTAACTCCCTGCGATTAGTTTCATTTTATGTTTCATAACATATAACACAAACCAGGTGCTGGCCTTGACATAGTCTCCTGTTTCCGTTCACTGACAGCTGTGTAAGAGTGAAACCTGGATTCAGTTGAGGCTTACAAGTACATTAGCCATATTTTGTAATTAAATAAAGCAGCCATCAACCAAAACCAAAAACAACCATGGCAAGTAGCTGAAGTGGCTTTATATGCTTTTTTTTTCAACAATAAACTATCATTAGTTTATTTCACTTCCAAATACATCATGGTGGCAACATATTACATTCAATAAATACAATTACTCTTCCATTACAGAGATATTAAGCCTTAAATTGCGGCATATTTGGAGGAGAGGATGCTTGGTTGGCCACAGTAAATGTGGAAAATGTCACTTTCAGAGTGCTCGTTGTGGCAAACTCAACGATAATTATCATCAACTCTGCAGTTCCCCACTACTGTGGTTATGGCTCACTCTCACCGCTTGCACCTGAGCAAAAAAGATCAGATAAATCCACCGTAAGCTAGTGGTTAGTGGAGACAAAACTGTCATCACGTGGACAGAAACACAATTCAAAATGCAAGCCATCCATGTTTTTCTAAAGTGTATGAGCCCAATGCACTAAATATATATTTTAGAAATGCTGCTGTGTTGGTACGACGTGCATATTGCATTAGCGTTGGTGCATTTTTTATTGAAAATCTAAACTTGGAAACCACTGCAGTATTCTCAGTAATAATATTAGAATTTCCCAGTACTTGCAGGAAACATTGATGATAATCACCACTTCCTGTTTTTTGGCTTCTGAATTTATGGAAATCTAGTGTCCTTGTTTGGTTTTTCCACCCAAATGAGCTCCATTTCATAACAGCACCAGCAGCTCTGAACTGGAAAATGGGCCCATGGCCTTGGAAAATGTGTTTCATTCCAGGGACTGTACATCTAATTGATTTATTTACACTAAAAAAGCAGTTGCCAATTTCTGCTGAATGTTTCATGTTGTGTCCTCTGTAGTCTGCTCTTTGAGGACTTGGCAGCACTATCAACTTTCTTATCATTGTCCCTGTTGGCCAAATAAATCAGACTGTTATGAAACAGGATTGGTGTGCAGCTCAGGGATGACCGGAAATTATAGTCTGACTTTGAGGATGATTGGAGAAGTAAAACACTATTAATGGAAATGGAGTTATATGGATATATTTAAGTGTGTTTATGACAAATGCCCCAACGGTTTCCCTCTCACTCCCCATCCTTCTATCTCTGCCTCTATTTGTCACTTACATGAAAAAAACTCACACACTCAAACACACACAGAGATTTCAGTGTGACTATCAGAAGCGTTATCTCTGCATTGCAGACTATTAAACATTGATGTGTTGTTATTGTAACAGCAGCAATCTGGATCATCCAGACTGAATGACCCAAAATAAAAACACTCTGGCTTGCGACAACACGGATTCTCTGATAAACAACTGTTTTGTCTGCAGCGAACAATTAGAGCGAGCTTTGCTGCTGGGACCCATTTCGGCGCAAGATTATCTTTTTTTGGGAAGTTATTGTTGTATTTCAGAACCTTTTTTTGGAAACTGGTTTCAATTAGCCCTATGAGATGCTCAAAAAAAAGCTGTACATAAGACCAAAGATTTACCCAACTACTCTCACCGTCTCTTCAGTGTTTTTGATTCACCAGGACAATGTGGAAAACAAAAAATATGATTGGATGGCTTTCCTTCCCTGTGTCACTATTTGAGCATCAGTCAGTGATGTTCAGTACATCACAGGATTTATTTGATGAGGAAGTTAACGCTTTTCGGGACACACTTTTCCCCAGCCCTTGTCTTGTACAGACCTTTAGCCCTTGTGGTTTTTGATCAGTTCCTACATTTCTCAGATTGCATTCTGGCACAACACAAGATTTCATGAGCTGCAAGCCACATGTGAACTTAGAAGACAGTTTAAATTCCTGTATAATAAGGTGGTAACGCTTGTTTTTTCATCACCACATCTGCTTCCACCATGTGTTTAGATTACCCTGACACATAAATAATAATAAATAACAGTAACGTTTGCAACTCACACAAGTTTTAAAAATTAAAAATAATGTCCGCTGTGGTTTTGAAGTTTGAGAAAATAACCCTAATGATGTCATCAGGGTTATCTCGGTTTGCTCTACAGACAGCCTGAGAAACAAACTGGGGGTATAGAGTTTTGAAAGACATGGCCATTTACCAGTTGAATTTGCATCATGGGATGTATAGGATCCAGCATTTTTGGAGGTTGAATATGTTCTTGATCTTCCTGGAAAACAGCACATCTTTGGTGGTGACATCATGCTGCATGAGTAAGTGAAATCTAAATAATCTAATCAATACAGTAAAGTCTTTTATCCAGCAGCTCTGCTCTGTGGCATATAAAGACAGATGAATACATCACATGAAAGGCCAGGCATGCATGAAAATGTACTAGTTCATACAACATGCCAACGCATCACATCTGAAGGCAAAAGTATTTATAGCTGTTCCGAATGGCCACTCTCGAAAGTGTGGCAATCATTCATGCTGTTGCGCTTTGTACCCCTGACGAAGTAGTTGTGTGAAGAATAATTTAAAAAAATAAATAAAGAAAAGCTGCTTCTGTCTCAATTCCTCCAATTCTGACCTTGGAAAAGTGCTGCATGTGTTGGTTTTTAAGATGCCAGTCAAACAGCTGACGAGCACTTTGTTTAAAGCAAAGGCACAGGAAGTAATGGCACCATTTCATGAGACCATTAATCTGTATTTCAACTCTGGAAGTGTGATACTTTAAGTATCCCTTAAAGTTTTTCCTCCACAGGTGTCCGCGTGGCTCACGGGGACCACTAAGGAAAGACCAAACTCGAATTAATTCAAGTCAAAGAACATGTGTGAATGTCTCTCCATAGTGGAATTAAGGAATTACTGGCTTCCAGGGTGACTAATACACAGACAGAAAGGTTGGTTTAATTCAGATGAGACTTGTGCCCTCTCCCCCTGTCTCTCGCTTCCTCTCAATGTGTGTGTGTCAGCAGCTCACTCAAGCAGGATAATTCAGTTCTCACTCTGCGGATAAGGACTTCTATCCAGCTTTAGTCTGTCACAACATTTGTTCCACATTTAAATTAGACTGCTGCAGTGGGATGATTGCATATAGATTTGCAGAGAAGGGGAAAGCAGTGAAGGGGGGGGGGGGCAAAGGAGGGATAGATGGGGCAAAAGGAAGGAAGAGAGGGGAGAGAAAACACGGGAGGAGAGGAGAGAGGAGGAAGGGGGGACAAAGGAGGAGAGATGGCAGAAAGGAAAGAGGAGGGAAGAGAGAAGACACAAAGGAACAGTACTACTTTTCCTTGCCAGAAACATTCAGTACAATCAACTGTTGTTGTTTCACCATCAGACAGGTCCCCATGACAACTGTCCTGGATTCTGATGCATGCATCTCACAACAACACACATCTATTATAAATAGGCTAAACTACTGCCTAAAACTATGCAAATGTACTGAGTAGTGCCACATACTAATAATTTAAATTACCACACTGGTGGGTGGATTGCAAACTTTACCAGCCCATTTCAGGGTTTTACCAGCCAACTAGACAGACATCTGATCTAAACAATGTAAGTTGTCACACACGTCAACGTGGCTGTTACTGGAACCAAACTTGACAGACAAACCTACAACTCAACATCAGTAATTATGATACTATTTGTGCTACATCTGAAATTAAATTGTACATTTTTATTAGCTGCCTAAATATACAGATGTGGCAGTAGTATTCAGATACTTTAGTTAAGTAAAAGTACCAATACCACAAAAAGAAAAACACTCATTTACAACTAAGAAGTCCTGTATTAAAAATCTCAATTAAGTGCGATCAGCAAATTGTACTTTAAGTATTAAAAGTGTAAGTACTCATTATGCAGAAAATTGCCTTTTGAATGTAAGATTATTAAAGATTTTATTACTAGATTGTTAATACTGATGTGTAAATCGGATTTTGTTAGTTTAGTTTATGAAGATGGAGTTAATCGTCACACATTTATATTCTGTTGAGAAGTTTAATCTATAAAAAAGTGTCAAAAAATTGCAGTTAAAAGTATAATATTTGCATACATTTTAAATTTCTATAAAATGAAAATACTCAAATAAAGTAAAAGTACAGTAATTGAATAAATATAGTCAGTTATATTCCAGCACTGTGATCTGGTCTGTAAAGTACGTGCCCTGTGTTCTCTCTTTGAAGAGAGTGACAGAAATGTACATGTTTGGGAAACTTGACAGTGACCTCGGTCCATCCACATTCCAGTGAACATGAAGTGACATCACAGTGACACTGACTAACAGCCACCCAACAGCCTCAAAACAACACAAACAACAGCCAGAGACACAAACCAACAACCCTCTTAGTCAATTTTTCTTTCTTTTGATGAATGTGCTACAAAAACTACATTAGCAGTTTAGTTTTTGTTGGGAGGCCAGAGAGCTCATTAGTTAGTCAGCTGTAGCACTTTGACAATTTTAAAAACATATGTGTAAATGTTAACATCCGTCACAGATGCTAAATGCTGTGGTCGTTCCTCCTGTACCACTGCTAACGAAATTCTGCACATCCCTTGCCTTGTTACCTACGCAAGTTTTTTTTTACATTGAGTGTGTAAATGTCCTTACCAGCTCAGCTGTCAATCAAAATGCATACACTAGGATGCCAACTCCGATGGCTTGAGGCTGACGGACCGTTTCTGATATATCCCTACATCTATTCAGAATTGAAAAAACAATTACAATGAGACTATGTAACTTTTGCTGAGCAGCAGTTACTGTGGTAACAACTGACAATGAAGCATAACAACACAGTTAGAGAAGAGCTATCAAGGCTATCACATGAATTGTTGCCTAATGTTCCTTTTAGCTAAATCTCTCTAGTTTACTAAAATCAGCTGGAAATTAGCCAACAAAAGCTGCTGGTCATACCAGACCAAGTAAAGCTGTACCAGCAAAACCCCTCGATGTATTGAACTGGGAAACGGTGCCCCTTATTATTTATAAATTCATTTTTCATTTTGAAGAGAATAATAATAAGAAATAATAAAGTTTGGCTTTAATAATACATTTTAAAATTACTTTGATAATGATTTCCATCCACAAACCACACTGCTGTTAAAGTCCCTTCCAAGGTTCTACCATCAAATGCATTCACAAACATTAACTTTGTAACTAATGTATGCAATTTAAGTGATTACTACTTATTTATCAAGTGGCTGTTGATAAATAACCATTTAACATTACTACATTTTCACTTTTTACAATGAGTGCTACTAGCTAAAACCTTTCAGTAAGCTTTCAGACACAAACACCACTGAAACTAACAGGCCACTGCTGTAATTTGGTTTACACTGGCTGGTAGGTTCAGCAGGTGGATATATTGATGTCAAGTCGTAAAAGCTCTAGATGAATTATCCTTGTATCAGGAGCTGCATAAAGTGGAAGCTTCCTGTTTTCACTGTTGAATGTATTCTCACTAAATACATTATAGACATTATAGAGCCATTCACTGTTCATTCCAGAGCCAGAAGAGAAATGTGTTTGCTGCTCTGGGTGTGAGTAAGAGAAAGCATGTGGATTTTTCCCTGTGTGTGTGTGTGTGTGTGTGTGTGTGTGTGTGTGTGTGTGTGTGTGTGTGTGTGTGAATGAGAGAGATATATGAAAGCAATGCTAGGGAACTGTGTGTTTGTCTTTTCCTATATGTGTGAGACTTGATGCATGTTTTACATGTATGTGTGTTTATGTGTGTGTGCGTTCTGCATAGTATGTGAGTGTGTGTGCGTGTAGGTGTCTGTCATATCCAGCGAGTGAATCTTTGCCTAAGTGTGATCCCCCATCTCTGTGTCTCTGTCTCTCCCACACTTCCTCTGCTTCTCCCCCTCTCTGCCTCTCTAACCGATGGTGACAGTTGTTCTTTTTAAAGCAGAGTGGATCAGAATGAAGGCGGAGCGGCTGTTAATTATGGATGGCCTGTTTATCCTCCCAGGAGCACCCAGGGAGGGAAAACATCCATTCTAACTTTGCCAGCTAACACCTCATCCGTGCTTATATGACAAGAGTCCACATACTGATTTTGCTAGCTAACACCTCAAAGAAAAAGCCCCTCTAACCTCTCTCAACACACACACAGACCAAACACAAGACTAATTCATCCAGAGTTCATGTACTGAAGCCACTCACTAGCTAACAATCACAATTAAAATCCAACAACTATTGAATGAACAGCAACACTAATTAGGACTAATGAGGTGATATTAGTCACTTCCATGGCCAACTCCATTTTTTTCACAATCTTGCCAATTGTTCCAGTTTTGGAAGCTTTCATGTAGTAGACTGTCAATTCCAAAGAACCAGAACAGCAACTAACAATTATTTTCATTACATATTATTTATTTATTTATTTATTTATTATTTCTTCATCAATCACACAAGGTAACGCAGTTTTCTAGAGCTCAAGGTGACATCTAAGTATATTCCAATCACTTAAGAAGGCCATGGGATGAAGTGAAAAGCTCCAAAAAAAGATAGTGACTGAAGCCTGAGTTTAGAATATTTGATCACAGATATGTGATACCAAGGTCAAGATCAAATCTCCAATCTTTTAGATAAACCGAAACTAAACTGAACTCAACATCTTGTATTTTACAGCAAGGACAATTTAAATAGTGACAGTAACCTTTAAAAGGAATACACCTTTGAGCTGCTAAACACTGCAGCTATTTTTCAGTGCACTTGGTAATCTGCTACATTTCACTATTCTGCAAATTAAACTGCACGCCCCACTTTATATGCCAGGCCTTAGGACTTAGGAACTAGGACTTGTAGATTCAGAAGTAGCTGTAAGATTTCAGTGGCAATCTAACTTTTGTCATATTATCTGCAAATCGTTCCAGCTTCCTGCCAGCAAAGGACATTCAGGTGAGTTTCATTTGTTTTTAGTGGATGCATGAAAAACAGTGAAAAACAACCGACTTTCCTATGATGAAGATGTGACATCCCCAGGGGCACAAACTGCAGAGAGCTAATGTCAGTGTTGTGAATACAGACAAATTAGTAGTTACAGTCAGAGCCTGTGCTGCCTGTGTTTACACAGCTCTCTTGCAGTTCCTGATATACAGTGTCTGTAAAATTGAATCATGTGACTCAGCTGAGATTTAGCCACCTTGGTCTGAATATCATCCTGTGTAAACAAACTCTTTTTTCAACATGTCGTGCCCAACTGAAAAGTCTTGCTCAGGGTTTCAAGATGAATGTGTTTCTTAGGGAGTGCCTATCTCATCCTCAAAGCCCCAAACCAATCAGTCAGTCCTCTGATGACTGAGGCTCATTTAGCTCTTTCCTGATTGGCTCTAAAGGCAAGAAAAGAGTTGGGATTGCCCCAGTGGGAGGTTGGGAATTGGAGTTTTGAAGTTCTTTATGTGTTTCTCTTAATTTCTTCTAACTCTTTAATGTTGCCTATATTTAATGTGTGTGTGTGTGTGTGTGTGTGTGTGCGTGTGTGTGTGTGTGTGTGTGTGTCCTAACCCCTCTAAGTGTATATGCAAATATGCAATTGACTGAGTAAGAGAGTGTAATTAAGTGTGTTTGTATGAAAGCTTGTGTGTGTGTGTGTGTGTGTGTGTGTGTGTTTATAGAAAAGTTGTTAATTACCTAATGCTGCAACACACTGTGGCAATATGTGGTCCACAGAAAACCAGATGTTTATTGTTTTTAATAGTTTAACCACGGAGATCTCTGCAAGTGTTGCCTTCTGTGTCTGCAGTCTTTTCCATCTCAGTGAGAATCACATTACAAAAATGTGTGTCTTTAAATGTAAAGAGCCCATCAGTAAAAGGTCACAGCAGTAAAATACTCCACCAAAATATGCAAGCACATGTTTTCTTTCCACAAGCAATCTCTGGATTGTGAGATGACTTCCAAATTCCCCCCACCTACGTGAACTGCACATCATAACATTGTTTTAGAGAATCTACTCAACATTACAACATTTTACTCCAGGACATATTCATGTCTCCACCAGCACAAATTGACTCCAGTGAGTTGGAGAGTTTATGCAAGGAATAAGAGAAAAAATCAGTTTAGTTTATACCCTATGCAGTTATTTTTGTGAAAAGCAAAGAAACACTAATACGATACTGATATACCTTAAACATGAATTAGGTGTCTTACTGTTGTGTTTATGATACACTGTTTGTTTGAAAATGGCTTTTTCAATGATGTATTGAACATTTAGTGTGCATACAACAGCATTTGGGAGAGTGGAGAGCCGTGCTGTGCATCTGTTGAAATGAGAATAGCAGACATAATACAGAAAGTCACAACAACAATGATCACAGAAAGGGATGAGAAACAAAAGATCTGCGAAGCAAAAAAGCAGCAGTTTTGACGGTCTGACAATATGGTTTGTCTCAATGTAGAAATAATTTGAACTGTGGACTATAGCTGCAAAAGTGAGGTGAAACAGTTTCTGTTAGGCAAAAGGAAATGAAATAAAATGTTAAAACTGCAGTCACACAATTCTACTTCTAACTGTATTCAGTGATTTTATTTACCAAAGTCACTGGGACAACAAGAAGTGCTTGTCACTGCTGCAGGAGAAAAATAAGTGTTGATGGAGTTTAATTTATTGATTTATTTACTCTTGGTCACAATGTAAGCAGAAGACTGAAAGTGAGGAAAACACAGAAGTTACTCTGCAGGGAGGTGATTCATGGACACAGTCCTGAGACAGATCTTTGTGAGCTTTAAAGAATATATATATATAATATACTCCAACTCCCACAATGCAACTCAGTAACATCTTTCATAACAACCTCTTTGCCTGCATGTCTTTCAAACTCTACCCCAGCTTGTCTGTTAAAAGTAAATAGTCTCTAAGCCAAAGCTGAGATACCCACGTGATGTCAGTATTTTTCTTCACTTTAATCATCACATTCACCACATTACATTTTAGGCCTTTGACACCACTTAGTATAACATTTCATGCCAGTTTCACTGTAATACAGGCCAAAGTATGTAAACTGATCGGCTAGAAGCACACTCAGAGAGCGCAGACCTCCGCCAGGGCCAATGTCAAAAAACATATACGAAACTTTAGAGAAAAAATATCAAATTCATAGTAAATGATTCAGATCTGCCCCAAAATTTAATGAGTTCTTCCTTGGCCCATGCCCCATCCATCCATCAAGTTTGCTGAAAATTGGTTCGGTACTTTTTGCATAATCCTGCTGACTAATTAACAGACACAGGTGAAAACATGACCTTCTTGGCGGAGGTAATGAAAACCAGTAGGGACAATAAGAACTTACTGTAGCAGGTGTGCTGTTCCTGGTTCCTCCTGGTGCAGCGCTGTAGGTTTTGTCCTGCTGATTGCTGGGCGGTGCCACACCTTCTCATATAAGGGTCTGATTCCATCCGCCTCCTCCTCTCTTCTCTTCCGGGGCCAATTGTCCACTGTCGTGGCGTGGTGTGGTGAGGCCGGTGCAGGTGTAGGTGTGGAGGAGCCATTTGTGCTGTGGCTGTGCGCACACTGGAGCTCTGTTGGCGTGTTGGCCATCGTGGCGCATGCTTGTCCTGCAGCATACAGGTGTTGGATCACTGTCGCCGTGGGGACCGGGCTGCCCCGCTGGAAGCCCCTTGCGTGGGTTTGTGCATCCTCGTGTTTGGATCAGGCAGAAGTCGGGAGTAATTCCGCTGCTTGGCCTGCTGTGACGCTGCGCCGGCAAGGCTGATTGGGAAACTGATTCAACGCCACGGCTCGCTGGACGGCGTTGCTGTTTTGGTTCTTTTTGGTTCTTTTTGGTTCTTTTTGGTTCTTTTTGGTTCTTTTTGGTTCTTTTTGGTTCTTTTTGGTTCTTTTGGCTCTCTTCTTTTTGGCTCTCTTCTTTTTGGCTCCGTTGGAGTACATGGTTTTATTAATTGTTTTATTGTTTTGTTTGATCCTACCAATACTTGGTTCCGCTGTAAGCGTGCCGCTGTGTTGATGCGGCTGTTATAACAGTCTTTGCCGCGGTTCTTTATTAGTTTACACAAACATTTAGTTATTTTGAATATTGATTTAATTTAATTTGATTTCTTTTGTATGGTTGTTTTGTGTTCTATTTTGAGATTTAATTCTTTTGGTTTCGTTAAGAGTATTATTAAATTGAGTACCGTTTTATTGAGTTTGATTTCTTTTGTATATTAATTGCCTGTTATATTATAGTTGAGAAGTTAGATTATTTTGTTATTTACTTTATTCCTTATTATTGTTTTGTTTGTGTGTATTGGTAAAGTGTGGCCATTTTATTGTGCTTTTTCTCCCTGTGGACAGGTGCTGTGGGCTCCGGGCGGCGACCCAATCCCTGGTGGTGGTTCTTCACGTTTTCAGTTTGTGTGTGTGCAGTGTCACGGGTGTTTTAGTTTCCCCCCTCCCTCATTGGTTTCGGGCGCCGAGGTAACCCAGCACTGTCCACTTCCCTTTCCCTTATGGCCCCGTGTATAACATTATCTGCTTTGGACAGCATTTATGGAACCTCATTTTAGGAATTATTGTTGAATAAAACTTGTATTATCAACGTTGTCTTTGCCCTGTGGTGATACGAACTTGCGTAAGCTTTTAGTTTTGGTTATAAGTATTGTTATTTCCTGGGGTGCAATTCCCCAGGTGGCGTTGTTCGGCAACATATTCACCCTATGACCGCCACTCTTGTCACAGACTTGGCGTTGTCGGCAGGATATTCACCCTATGACCGCCACTCTTGTCACATTACCAAGTATATGAATTCATTGACATCTATATAACATTTTTGTCAGAACCTTCCAGGAGTATACAGTATAGGGAATGGATGAATGGATGAATGGATGGATGGATGGATGAATTAACCTTTTAAAAAATAAGATAGTCAATGGGTAAGAAGTAATCCTTGTGACTGGTAAATTGAGTGTGACAATGATGGAGAAGAACAAATAAAACCAATACTTGAAATAGAAGTCTCTTAGTTTACAAGCTTTAACCTCTGATTCATGAAGAGAGAGTCTCTGTATTCAACAATTATCACAGCTTTGCTTTAGTCCTTCACAAATTAATCTCAATCACACTCCTCCCCTTTTTACCAGCCTACTATCCTCTTCTGTGTCTCTCTCTCTCTCAAACACACACAGACACACACCTTTGCGACAATCGGAGAGCACAACAGGAAGAGACCAGGAAGTGCCCACAGGCGTCGGCCAATCAGAGTCCAGGACACAGCAGGAAAATCCCGCTAGGTCTGGCCACCACAAATGTACACACGCACTCACATCGGCTCATGTGCGTAAGAGCACACACACATATATCACACAGACTCTACTATAGGTTGGGTTGCTATAATGCCTAGGGAGGAACACCAGTACAGAAAGGACACTGGGAAGGACTGCAGACACTCATGCATCCACACACACGCACATGCACACGCACACGCACGCACACACACACACACACACACACACACACACACACACATACACACACACACACTCACATACACAGGGGAGCAGGATAAAAATACTGTGCTGACAAGTCAATTAATCAGATGTGAAGGTGCTGAGCAGAACAATCCTTTACAAGGCTGCAGTTCAAAAACACTGTGTGTGTGTGTGTGTGTGTGTGCGTAAGAGAGAGAGAGAGAGAGAGAGAGAGAGAGAGATTGAAGTTCCTGTGTTTAATAACCTGTGTTCTGTTGATCAGAACATTTTAAAGACCTAAGTTTAAACGGCTGCATTTTATTGTGTCGAATGGGAGCAGCTCTATTTTTGACTCCCTGTTTCTCTATTTTGGTGCCAGTCTTTGCTCCTACATGAAAATGTCATTAAGCTTATTCAGCACAGTAGGTGAGTAATTGAAAAATATAGAGTGAATAATAAAACACTTTAAAACGTTTTGTTCTGGAAATTTAGTTTCATCCGGTGCTCTGCACACCCACAAAGGTGTCTCACTTATCCTCACTGATTAGATCTTTGCTCTGGTTGAAGTTACGTGAACCTATTTTAAAAAAAATTGTATGTGCCCACCAAGGTCCATGTACTAATAAAAATGATAAAGCTGTGTTATACTGGAGGCAAGGAGTTAATGGCAGTGCTGCTGTGATATTGATGGTGTAGGTTTTTATAGTTAAGGATCAGATTTCACCCCCATGATACCACCACTACAACACTAACCAAAGAAGATAAATTACAGCTCTTGTGGTGCACATCAGCTACGGAAACTACACGCATAGGTTCAATAGCTACACTGTAAAATGCAAAACTCTCCAGCTTTAAGGTGTAATTTGGTCTTCCCTCACAGTTGCTACTAATAGGGGAGTGAGAGAGATGCCAACCAGTGAAGTTTGTACATGCCCACACAGTCCTGTGGAGACAATTAGGCATAATAAGTGAAAACACCTGGTGTGCAGGGGCCTTTAATGACAAACACTCATGAGATGGGAAAACCATGAGAAAACCAACTGCCTCTCTATTGAATATCTACAGATAATATTCAATTAAAGGTTTCACTGTGAACTCCACAGGCAGGAACAATCAGAATGACATTTCTATGCTCTGCTCACCAAGAGAAGAAGATTTGACAAATGATTTCTATGATGTAAATACTTAAAGAGGTGATTTTCCTGCAGTCAGTCTAGTCTAGCTTTCCCCACCTAACGCCTGTCAACCACAAAATATGCATACGCCTTTATTAATATTTAAATGAACTAAATAAACAGATCAACCAGAAAGTGTGGAATTTTCTATATGAGCCAGGATGAAGCCAGTCTTCATCAAACTACTGCACTCACGTCTGCGTCATTATCAGGAGACATAATCACTACAAATATGTGCACATGGAACAAATGTACATTTTGACAACATACTAGGGACCGTGTCTATGAAATTCTTATTCCTACTTGGGTTTTTTAACAGTATTGTAGATTAAGGAACATAAAAATATCTTAAAGAAGAAAATGACTAACATTTTTAATGGTTAAATAGTGGGGAAACTGCAGGAGGCTTTTTTTAAAAAAAATTCCTAATTAACTCTTGCCGTGTTTTGCTTTAAGCAAAGCACAAGAGTTATTGACTATTCTTCACGTGCAGCACAAAACTGCACCATGCTGCGATTGTCAGAAAATCTGACTCTACAGGTCAATAACTTTATGGAGTAAAACAGTGTTAATGAAACAGACTTCATAACTCATCAATGGTCAGTCTGTACTGTCAGCACCACTCAAGTGTGTTGACTTTGGCTTGAAATCAACAGTTTGACTGACTGGCTGACATCTCCTGAGCGGAGCTGAAAGCAGTCAATCAGCAGTGGGTACTGCAGTAATGACAGGGATGTGTGCACTCCCTCAGGAAGAGCTGTCAGGTCAATGGATCAGTGCCACTCTGACACACATACACATGCACGCACGCGCACACACACGCACGCACACAAAGTGAAACAATACATCCACTTATAAAATATGCTGCCATTTTGCCTATGCACACACAGTAAAACTTTCAAACACGTAAACAGTTCAGTGTTGACGGACCCTCGTGCTGCTTCTGTCCTGTTATTCATTATAGATTCTTCCCAGGGGATTGACATGCATAAGTACTTCTCCGCATCCACTGAACTGGATTATAACTGACACTGTATTCAAACAGTAGTTCAAGGTTGATGATATCCTATACAAAGAGTATAGTCTGCACCGCATAGCTACCCATAACTGCAGAGAATGAACTGCATTTTGCTGGTTGATGGATGCTTCCTAATCCTGTTTGTTCCAGGATATTTTATCTGGCCTGTGTCTCAGCCTGAGCAACTACATTTTCTCAGTTTGGGTTCCCACACGACAAGAGCACTAATATGTTTTAAATTGGCCTGAGCCCTCGGGTAAGAAACTACATTCCCTCTGTTTGGGTTCCTGTGTGACAGAAGAGCGATTATATTATAATGGACCTGGCACACAGACTTATTTTCTCATCAGAGGTGAGGAGTGAACGTGTCTCACTGCTGGTTTTGGTCGCAATCCTCATTTGTTGGTAAAGTAAAATTTGGTCTTTACAAAATCCATATGGAGAAATAAAAATCAAGAAAAAGAAATGCATTAAAAACAAATTTTAAAATAGTTTTCATCAATATAATTTACATTTCCAGGCTTTCTGTTGAGATAATTGTAGAGATATTTTCAGTACAGCTATGAATAGTCCAATAGCAGCAAAACTTATGTGTCTGCAGTAAACATTAGGATATGATGTAATTCACAGGGCCTTTTTCAACATTTTTCACCAGTATAACAGCAACATTGTTACCAAAGGCGAAGAATTTCTTTAATAACGGCAGTTAAACTCAACACAACCGCTACTTTTTGAGCACAGGATGCTGCCATGATTTCAGATTTGCTCCAAACTTAACTTGGCTAGCTACAGTACTGGATATTTACACTCCTCTTTTCAACCTTGGATTGAAAGCTACAAGTTCACACTAAGAGGAAAAAGTCTAATACCAGATGGTTTTCTTTGGAGATAAGGTTTAACTTTGCAAGATACATCTCTATCATGTTTTAAAGCTCTCACCTCCTTAAACCTCAAGCTCAAACGCTGTGCTTTACTACCGGCTGCTGAGCTCCTCCTTCATCCTCCTTTTCTTTCCTCCACCTAAGTATACCTGTCAAACCACAAAGTCAAATGACCAAGCTTTGTACTTGCGATGGTGATGACTTAGGAAAGTAAGTTTGCTTCACTGCAAATTATACTGGATAACACCATTATCTATAAGCGTATAATCTATATGTAAATGGTATGTGTCTGTTTAACACCAAAGAGATTGCAGAGAGAGTAGACAGAGTAGTAGACAGGTTGTTTTAATGACCTTTCATATCACGCAGTGACATGGTTGTTTACAAACAAACAGAAAGCGGTCAGACTTGTTTACCAATTAAACAGTTGTGACAGATGTGTTTACAATCCACAAACACTGCCAGCCACTGATGATTTTAATATTCATACCTGGCCTCTTCAGAAAACCTCAGTAACACAAGAGTCAAATGCATTTAGAATACTTAAAATAGGTTGAATGTATTTATAACATTTAATACAACAGTTGAGTGCTGGACAAAAGTGAGCATGTTTTCTCTGGATGCTGAAATGGCTGATTAGACGAATACACCACAACCTAAAAGTTAAGTGTCTGGTGCATTCATGTTTGCACAGCTGAAAATGTAATGAGTCAACTTAAGCAATTACGGTATACTGTATGTTGTGACTTAAGGCCATTTGTCTTCTCACAATACCACACTTTAAGAATTAGGTGGAACATCTCACAAAGCCTTGCATATAATATTAAAGACTGTGAGTTCTGTAACTGCAGTATCTTAAGTATTTCATTTTTTGCGCCAAGCAATATAAACAAATCACGCCGAGCTGGTTGGTAACATTAGACCACTGAACCTATCAAAAAGCACAAGGGATTAGAGTTATTTCACTGGCACAGCTCTCTCGACTTTGGAATAGCTCTGCAGGACTATTGCCTCTGACTTGTGGATTTGCCTTGATTTATTGCCTTTGTTTTCATCATTCTCAGCAGCGTAGTTCACTACAGGTGTAGCTGCCTATAGAAATGATTCATAATTTATTACATGTTCGCTGCTGTGGACAGGTGGGGAGTACAGAGCGGCTGGAGCGGAAGAGACGGGGTGAGAGAGGAAGACAAAACAGTGAGAGAGACAAAGCAGTTAGAGACAGGTAAGAGGAACATTAAGAGGTAGAGAGGCAAATAGAAATATGGAGAGGGGGAGAGAAGGAGTAAGAAGGTTAGAGAGGCAGACAAGCAGCAGAGAAAGATAGAAAGATAAAGAATAGAAGAAGAAGTGACTATACTGGTGGAGATATATACCTGGATTTACCACTTACATCCTGTGTATGTTCTTCTCAGGATGTGTGGTCATGTACTAAGTTACATTTATGTATGCAGTAAAATGAAAAATGCTACATAACTTAATGTTCTCTTTCATGCACACTGTGGGTCAAATCAGACAATGCATAGTTGCTAAACAATATAAAATATATTACATTAATTAACATATAATAAAATAAGATAACTACAAGCCCCTCGTGGGAAGCAGCAGATAGAGATCAATGCAGTACTAATAAGAAATATGTCAAAACTTCACAAAACTGGGTTTAATTTATTACGTTCATTTTTCAGGTGATTGGGAAGCAAACACTATTAACCACAAGTTCAGGCTAAGTGTCTCACTCTTCCCTCTTAGAGAACAATAACACATGCAGTGGACAACTTCACATGCATAATAAATCTGTGCATTAGGCCTTTTTGATATTGCCTTCATGCACTATCTTTGTTCTCTTGAATTTTTCCCACACTGCTATTGCAGTGAATCTCGCCACTGTAGGCTAAGGAAATTCATTGTGATTTAATGATCCTTGTCCTTCACATTCCACCCGCTGCCTTTGTATATTTTCTCATTTAACTACAGAAGACATTAGCCATGCAGACAGAATGTCAAATCCTTGTTACATCTCTCTCACCTACTTGTTAGTAATAAAATGCTTATATTATAAATTACCTATATCAATTTTGCCAACATATGTTTTAGTTGAGTACACTAGATTAATGATTTGCCAACAGATCTTAAGCTGCTAATAAATTTGTTTTTTTATCGAGGAATTAGAGTTTTTCCTCAACATTAGATATCCACCATTCAGAAATATATGTACAGAATAGCTTGGGCAAAAAGCTTGCACAGTGTGTGGAACAATTAAACTTATTTCTGTGGTGGCGTTACCGTTTCTCTGATAAAAAGCCTGAAAATATATTATCTTTTTACCAAATAAGAGAAGGAAAAAGAGAACTTGTCACCTAATAACATCTGAAAGAAAAATCTGAGACATGAGAACAGAGTAATAAGAACAAGAACAAAAGCTTCTCTGCACTGGCAAACTTCATATCAGGTATATCTGCATGAATAAATGAGCCACATGCCACGAGGAGAAAAGAATTAAACTAACTGGGTTAAAAATGTTTTTTTGTTCATCTGTTGATCGGACTGTAAAAGCAGCGAGCACTGTATGAATACAGACAGTTTGGTTTGTGTATAAAAATCCAACATGCGGATGGAAAAAGCATAAAGGCCCTAATGATTTATCTTGGTAAGGCATGAGCAGCTTAGAGGCAAGCACTTCTTGAATTATAGATTTTCCTCTGCTGCTATGCAACACACACACACACACATACACACACACAGAGAGCAAGACAACACACTGTTGTACTGCGTGGCTTCGTATAACCTTAAATGCCCTGCCTGACCCCCTCACAGCGACATGATAAGCAGACAGAAGGACGGTCTTTATGGGCACTAAATGCTGCCTTCTGCAGCTGAACATGGTCCAGATTCATTCATGCTAGCACGACTACAGTCGCCCCTCAGGGAGAGTCTGTCTCTGAGTCAATGCAGCGTTAATCAATAATTTGAATTAACAACTGTAAATCAAACAATTTCACACAGAAAAAGTGCACTAAATATAAAAAGTAAACTATGTCTTCAATTTAAATGCAAAAGCTCATCCCTCTGTCTCAGACTGTGTGTTTGCACGCTGACTAAAGTATGTTTGTCAGTTGGAGTTGTTATTTTTCTCTGCAGCATACGCCTCAATGGGCTGTCTGTCTTTTTGGATGGAGCTGGGCAAGATAAATTGACAGCTTCACACACACACACACACACATACACACACACACAAATACCCACCCACAACGCCCCAATGTGCACACACAACTCTCACAGCCACACCAACCACACCAACACGTACACACGTGCAGAAACACAAGAGGCAGTCATACATTGGCTGATGAACTGAGTGACAGTTTATTTTCAGGACGTAAATGAACAGAGGGAGAGACTTGATGCTCTGAGGCAACGGAGAGCAGAGTAAGCAGAAGAATATGAGCCGCACTCACTGCTTGAGGGTGAATAGATTCCACATTAGACTCCACACACACACAGTGGCCTTTGTCGCTGCTGTGCAACTGTCTTTCCATGTTGGATTCGATGACCATTACTGACAGAGCTGCTGAGAGAGCTGCACGAAGCAAGGGAACAAAGAGAGGATATAGATACGTAGATTCAGTGGTCACCCACACATCTCTTTAATCAATCCTGCATCAGAACTGCAACAGCTTTTGCAAAGGATTTATCTTGAAAGCCACACTGTAACACAGTACTGTACGTAACTGGATCTATTGTAATAGAAAATTCCTTTCTCTCAGACAATTAGATGTCAGACCCTTCATGGATCAAAATGTGAAAAGGGAAAAAAAAATGCAAATGTTTCACAAATCTCCTCTGAGCGTGGATCAACAGCGCAGCAAAAAAAGAGCGACTTTGATCATGGCTGTGGTTTCAAAGTGGATAGTTTGAATAGAATCGGCAACTGCTGAGGCAAAAACGTGTTTGATTAGGACGAATAAGGTCTGCAACATTTTCCATTTTGTGAGCATGAATAACATGACATAATGTGAAAAGAGAGAGAACAGCAAAAGCCACGAGAAGAGCTGACGTCGGAGATTTTCCCTTCCAGTAGTCTAACATTACAAGGCAAGAGAGGAGGAGAGAGAGGCTGCGAGGAAGAAACGCAGAGGAGACAGGTGAGAGGAAGGAGAGGTGAGAGGAAGGAGGAATCATCCTCTACCTTTCACCTCCTGCACAACTCTTCCTCAGCTTTTTTGAAGGTTTCTATAGCATGTCACATCCTCTCTCTCTATTTAGTCTCTTCTGCTTCCCTTCTCCTCTTTGTCTCCTTCGTCCACTCCTCCTATCCTTATTTAATTGCTTTCTCTCTTGTCCTCAGGCTATGTATCACATACATTCTCCTCTACACTCTTCCCATCTCTGTCCCTCCTGACTTTTTCCCTCTCTTCCACCTCCCTCCTGTGACCAGATGTCCTCCACGCTCTTGTCCTACCCTCCTCTCTCCTCTCCACTTTTGGTTTTGTCGTCTTCCTCCTCCTACCTCTACTCCCTGTGACAGATTTCTGTCCTTCCTCTTTATCACCCCACCTCTCTCTACTCTCATCCCCACATCCAGTCTTGCTCCCTCCTTCTCTCCTCTTCTCCCCGTATCCTCATCTTCCCTCCCCCCTGTTGTCCTCTACCTCAGCACCTCTTGGGTCGGGTCAGTGTGGGTTGAGTCCAGTCCCGGGAAGCGCAAGCATCACACTATGATGCACTCCCTGAATGACAGGCACACACCTTATGCCCGATGGCCACCGCCCTTTCTCTCTCTTATTGTCCCCTCCCTCTGCCTCCCCTCTCTGTCCAGGTCCAAGGGCTCTTTAAACAATGTCCACATTCACCTGACATCATGTGCACAGAGCCCCTATAGAGGTGACAGTGTATGTATTTATGTGTGAAAGAGAAAGTATGAATATACACATGGTCTAAATTAAAAGACTGTGAGAGTGCATTCATTGCTTTGGAAAGGAAATAATACAGTTTAGAAAAGAATGACTATATGCAGAGAGCCAAGAAAAGTATGAGAAAAGTTTGCTTTCTCACACACACACACACACACACACACACACACACACACACACACACACACACACACACACACACACACAGAAAGTAAACTTGATTCAAAGTAAAACTGTACAGAAAGTGAGAAGGAAACAAAGACAGAGGCAGAGGGGAAGATAAAGGGATGTATTTTGTTTTGGGAGGTTTTAGAGTTTTGCAGTAGACTTTTATCACTGCAGAACAATTGGTATTCACCAGAGTTAAGCACACAAGCTGTTGGTCTAGGACAAGCACCCAACCCTCTGTCACACCCACCCACCTAACACCTGCAACCTCACCAACCACCTCACACACCTTATCATTTTCCTCCTTTTTCTCTTTCTAATCCTTTGTCTGCCATCATTCACAACTCACCTTTCTGTCCACCCATCCTCCCAACATTTTCCTTTTCTTTCTTACCCCTATCCCTTTTTTTGTCTACAGATCCGTCTTTGCCCCTTTTCTCTCCCTCACTCTCTCACGCGTCTTCTCTCTGGATCCTTTGATGTCAGCTCATACCTGCTGTCACATACCACCTGTTCAGTTCTCAGCAGGACAGGACCGGATTAAACTAAACTACACTAACCTGGATGGGACTGGACTGAACAGGACCAGCTTGAATGAGATGGGAAAAATGAAGAAGGGTGGAAATTAAGTGAATGAAAGTTGGGATGTCACAGAGGTGAATGCAGTTGTTGTCAACTTTGGTGGCCTGGGTTACGCCAAACATAGGCTACATAGGCTACTGCAGATGAAGAAGGTTTCCATGAAAAGCATAAAGTTCATTTTCATTCAACTCTTTAGAATATGCCAACCAACATCCTTGTTGGAGTGACTTAAACTTCTTGTTATTTATGACAACATCTGACTGTATCTTTTAGAATTTGTGTGATACTTATATATATGTTTTCTCCACAATCTCCAGACAGGATGTTTGAAGCCTTGGTTTAGGTCTACTGCCTGCAAACATCTCAGCAGTTGTTTGGAGTCCAACATTTGGTAACAGACTGGAGTCTGGGTAACTGCTGTGTTATCATGTGACATGGCAAATGAAAAGAAAGAGTAGCTATATAATAAAATTGTTCCTTTCCTTTTTCTTTAAATATTTTTTGGGGCTTTTCACCTTTATTCTAGATGCAGTGAAAGACAGACAGGAAAGTTGGAGAGAGTGTACATGTACTACCTTTCACTTAGAAATAAGCAACAGGGAAGAAGCTTAAAAACACTTCATCAAAAATAGCCAAAAAGGCACACAAAAAGTAAGCTTTGCTATAACCACCTGAAATTATTGAGGGAAAACTGTTGCCTCCGTTGAGACTGTTGTTAGAAATTTCCCTTTCTCTTAAGTACAGTCTTATATTCTTAGAGATCCATGTGGGCTTCAATGTTCAGCCATGGTTCTTGCAGCTTTGCTTTTTCAGTTAGCTCTGATCTTTATCATGGTCATTTCAGTTCAATTCAGAGAAACTCGTTTCTGTTTTAATCTGTCCTGTCTGACATTGTTCTGCTTTGCTCTATGTGTTTCTAGTCTTTTCCTCTCTCTCTCTTCTTTGATCCAAAGCAATAGGTGAGTTGAAAGGTTAGTTCATTGACAACTCTAAAATCCTGATCAGAAACATGATCATTGCTACAAACTAATGGAGACGCAGGTTGAGTGTGTGTGTGTGTGTGTGTGTGTTCTGCTAGGTGACGGAGCATGGACGAGAGAGATACTCGTTTGATCCCTGGAACAAAGAGAGAGGGGAGGGAAAAGGAGAGAGCAGCAGAGAGAGACAGCAGGAGGGCAAGAGACAGAGAGACAGGAAGAGAGAAAGCAATGAGTGAGAGAGACAGATAGCTGAAGGGTGAAAGAGAGAGAAACAGGAGAAAGAGAGAGAGAGAGAGACAGAGAGAGAGAGAGAGAGAGACAGAGAGACAGAGAGACAGAGCGAGAGGGGGTTAGGAGGGATCAGGCCTCACGAGAACAGAGCTTTGTTGAAGGGGGTTTGAAGATCACGAGCAGCTTTGTCAAACAGAGTGAGAAGGGAAGGAGAAATGTTGTGTCCAAAAACTGTTCAGTGCACACACACTCCTAATTCTAACAGCTAACTGTGCTCTTTATTCTTACAGCACAGTGGGAAAAAATCCCATCATTTTAAAGGGTCGGTTCACCCAAACGAAAACAAACAAGTACTTACCTGCTGTATAGTGGTAACTTGCAGATAAATCTATTTCTGTTTGCCTAGATTTTGAGATATCCATTTGTGAGATTTCTGGCTAGAAGATGAAGGTGGATGCAGTGTAATAGTTCCAGCAGCGACAGCATTTGAAGAATGTCAATGTAAAAACAGCAATATCACTTGCCAGAAACACTGATAAAATTGTCCTTCACATATACATTTTGTCATCTGCTTATTTCCAAATGTCATGTCAATGTCATGAACCATGTGTGTTTAGCCAAAAATGTATATCCATACATTTTGTATCCTTGTGTAGGTAATACATGTGGATTCTGTTTACTATGAATAATTCACACACCGGTGAACAATTTTTCACAAGAAACTATATTCTGACGAAGAAATCATTCCACTTTAAACTGTTTTAAATAATTTTAAAATGCTGTGAGCAAAACTATCTGCATAGCAGTAGAGCTGGAGTGAGTGAGTTAGAAAATATGTTTCTCTTTTTCTAACCCTTTGCCTCAATCTTTAACATTAGATTAAGTCTATACAGTATTCATAGTATCCCACTACTATTGTTTTCTGCAGCTGGACAGTTTTGTCATCTGTCATGTTTTATGCACAGTATGGTGAATTCCTTTACCTTGCCTATGCAATCAGTTCCAGAAACAGCCTACACTACCTTCATGGCATTTTACTGATGTCGGAGAAAAAAACCTGCAAGGGAAATCATTTTACATCCAGTACGGTCATCAAGGCTCCTGATCAGCAGGTAGTGTGGCGAAAAGTGTTTCGACGTGCTGAAACAACTAAATGGAGGCAGACGGAGGAAGAGGAGGAGGTGGGAGACGAAGACAAACCTACACATTTTACAGTACAAATGAATGAGTTATTTTTCATGGCACTCTGTGGCTTGCTGTACAAGTTAATTATACATATTTACAGATGGTTGTGTAATTTATTCTTTCATCTTCCAATAAATAAAAAAAACACGTGTGATATTACCAATTCAATTGAAATCTACTATATGTATGTATCCTGTCCAAGGCCATAGCATACATTATAATATGACTGGATCACCTTCATGCACATATGCACATATATTATGTACACAGTAAAACAGCCCCATCAGACTCTCTCTCCTTCAACCCTCAATTTCTTCACCTCCACCAAAGACATTTCACTGCAACGTTAAACTGCTGTTTATTAAAGTGGTTTCGCATGATGATGAAAAAAAAAAATCACTAACGCTCATATATTCCTGTCTGTGCCAGTATGAAAATACTGCTGTTGTTGGCTGTATTGCATTAAAACATTATTCAATAGAAATTCTGTGATTGTTGAGGAGTAAATTGCATGTCATGAAACTAACTCTGCACAACAGTAACAAAGAAAATTGTGGTGGCAATATGTTCAGCTGCCCTTCAACAATGCATTTTGCTCTGCAGCAGCTGTTGAGGCCATTTTCTAATGAAGATCCTACTTGTGACTCTGAATGCTAAAAAAAGTGCACACATACTCAGTCAAGACAAAGACATATCACAAACAAAAATGATGAAAGCACTGCTACAAACTGTCTTTTACAAGATGGTAATACATATGAGTGATCACTAACTCTCACCCCCCCCCCATGCCTCACTTCTCCTGACACACGACTGTATACTGTAAAGGGCTTTCATCAAAAGTGCCTCAAAATACCAGGAAAGCACACTGTACATCTTTCGTGTGGATGTGCCCAGTGGGAATTGAAGCAAAGGTATAAAATACGTTTTTATACAAGTTTCACACAGAGCGACTAACAACCCAACCCCCACATCCCCTCCCACATCTACCTTTTTATTCTCTTCCTTTCACAGAGACTTTTATTATGATCTTCCAAACATGCCCAAGAGACATGTGAGTCACTTTGAGAAATAGACTTGTTACTCTACAAGTTATTAATTTCATTTGAATGTTTGGGTATGATGAAGCGCACTCCTAAAAATAGTGATCCATCCCATTTATGAAACTCTTAAGTAAAATAGATTTTTGTATTGTATGACTTAGGCCTGTCTCTTCTAATGCGAACCACCGACCAACCATCCTCCTGTGAGCCTGAATAGAAATAAGTTGGTGTAAAAAATGGATGGACATAGTGTTGATCTCCACACATCGATTGCATCGTGAGATTAAACACTGAATGTGGTAATGTGTTTAAAAAACCCTTTTACCTCTTGTAGTTCCTCAGTTTTTGATCATGTAAAGAACAGAGTTGGAATTTTTTTGATCACTTCGCTGATTTGTTAATTTTAGTTCAATGATTTGTAGCCTGTTCAAGTTTCTTTTAAGCTAGAGCACATCAGAAAGTGATTAAAACATAACTGATAATGATGTTTGCCACAGCTTTTTGTCCCTCAAGAGGAAAACAGGAAAACACAGGTAAAGAAAGTAAATAAACATAGACATAGAGTCCATAAGCACAGAAGGCGAAACAGTAAACTGCAATTCAACAGTTAGCCGTACAGTATTGACAATTAACTACTGAGGAAAAAAAAGCAATATCTCAAATTAGAAAAAGCCATCACAAAACAGCTATAGTAAGAAGAGTACTTGCAGATAATGCCCCCAACAAGATCCTTATTAATATTTATTTGGTCATAGATTTGAAAAAATGGTGGATGTAACAATGTGAATTAAACCACAGCTACCAGAGAAGTGTGCCAGAAGGGGCTGCTACTTGCAACAGAGCAATTACAGCAACTGAAACCCACTGCTGTTTGCAGAATATAAGCATTTATGGCTGATTTCTCAGCGACCTCCCACATGATAAGTTATCACATGATGATTGTTTCTCTGGACTTCACAGTGTTTCAATAAGTTTGTACACAACAAGCATCCTCCCGTGTGCTTTTTAAACTCCATCAACTCCCTCTTTCCATAACTTTAACCAAGTAGTTAATTAAGCCTGAACCTAACCAAACCTTAATATTAGTGCTAGCAGATCATAAAGCTGTCATATGTATTTCTGTAACTGTTTTGAGGCACAAGGAACTCACAAACAACAGTCTACCATGGTACAATGATTAAATCCTCATCACTTGTTGGCATAAAGATAATAATTTATTACTTTTTTTCAGTGCTGATGATTCAGCACACTCAGTTCATCGTGAGGATTTGGTGTTTAATGTTCACCCGTTCATGTCCTGAACAGCTGTGCTAAAGAAGATTTACAGACTAATGTTGGTGTTCTTGTCCCACTGATCATGTGATTTTAAAAAGTGTCTGAGATGCAGGATGGTGAAGACAGTTTTTTGGTAATTCACTGGTGGCCTCTTCCCCTGTTTTCTCTCCCTCTGTCGTTGAACAAGACAGTGTTGAATCTAAGCTGCTAGGCTTTCTCTCTCCCTCTGTTTATCTGTCAGACAAGAGCAGTAGAGAGTGCTGAATATGAGCTGGTAGCGTGGTGAGTCAGCCAGCAGCTTTACATTTAACACATGCCAACGCTACCAGGACTGAAAAGGAACGCAGTGGGGGTGCTTTCTCTCCCTCTGTCTTGGTCTTAGTCTGTGGCTCTCTTCCTATTCCTCTCTTCCTATCCCTCTGTTTCTCTCTTCTTTTTCCTTTCATCACATCTCTCTTTCCATCCTCTTCTTCCTACCCATTGTCTCCCTCTCGTGTTCTCTATTTTTGCCCTCCCCCTCTCACTCTCACCCCCCCTTCTCCATCTCCCTCCCTCTTTCTCTCTCTCTGTAGTCTCCCAGTGGTCTTGCTGAGGGGCATATGCTGTTGCAGGGAGAAGGGGATGTCAGCTTGGATTTCAACACTGTCACAACGGGGGAACACACACATGCATACACACATGCACACAAACACACACGCAGGTACACAGGCACAGGAAGCAAATGGCCACTTATAAAATGTGCTGCGTTTCTGTCTCACACACACATACAGCACATGCACAGGCATACACACAAATGTAAACATGAATCAAATGGCCACTTGTAAAATATCAAAAACACGCACGCACGCACGCACGCACGCACGCACGCACGCACGCACACACACACATACAAAATGAAAAGAGTCTCACCAGGGTAGAAAACAGTGCTTGTCTGCAAACTGCCTGACAGGCAGAAAATAGCCCTGTCTAAGGAGGTGTGAGAGGAGAGGAGAGGAGAGGAGAGGAGAGAAGAGAAGAGAAGAGAAGAGAAGAGAAGAGAAGAGAAGAGAAGAGAAGAGAAGAGAAGATTTAACAGGAAGGGAGAAAGGAAGTGGAGGGGGAGAGAGAGAGGAATGGAGTTGAAAGGATAATAAAGTAGAGAGGAAAAACAGAGGACAAAAGAGAAGACCAAAAATGTACGTAATACAGTGCTTTATGAATGGAAACTAGAATCACACCAGAAAACCAACACCAACTAACAGCTAAATGACAATTTGTTCAAAACAACCTATTCTTACTTTTTCCTGTTCCCCTTTCCTTTTCTCCTCACCATCCTTTTCCTGCCAGTCTGTTCCTTTGTTTTCCCCTCTCATCCATCCAGTTGTGCCCCCTCCTCCCCCCAAATTCTCCCTCTCTCAGCTCCTGATATGGTATCAATGACCTTAGCTTAGTACAGCATGGTCACACTGGCCTGACCAGAATCCCATTACTGACACCCTTCATGTGTAACATTACTGCACTGTGTATGTGTGTCTGTGTGTGTGTGTGTGTGTGTGTGTGTGTGTGTGTGTGTATGTCTGTATACACACACGCGTGACATTGCCCTTTCCATAGCAACAACAATATTATGTGTGGTGCGTAGCAGGCAGACCCAAACTGACACACATAAACACACACAAATATCAGGACACTAACACACACACACATACACAAGCAGTCACAGATGTAGCTGAATACAAAATACATAGCTGCATGCTTTTAGTGACAAAACTGGTACAACACACACTCAACCGCCAACGCACACACACTTTCCAGAATGATTCCATTTTTATTATTAGAGCTCCCTTCTCTAAAGTTATTAATCCGCTACATTGGGGTTTTTTGAAACATTTCCGTCTGGGAGCCAAGCTCATTAAAACAGCACTCATGTGGGTACTGAGCAGAAAAAAGCCCTCTGAAACTATCCGTGACTTGACGCTTAGTTTAAAGCAGCAGAAAAGTTTACATGAAACGTTTATTTTTCATCTCATATCACACATGACGTTTTAAATCTTTTTTTTTTTTTTTTTTACCTGATTCGTAGGGAGCTGGTCTCACTAGATGAATGTGAAGTTATTTTAAATGACTTGGAGACAGGCACATCTGGGTGTAGATGTTTTGACTGAATCATATTGTGTTTGATCCCTGATGCTGATGACTTGTGATGAATATTTGATGAATATTTTTGATGTTTCATGATTCTGTAATTCACTCTTTATTTTCATTGTAAATTGCTACATGTTTGTCTGTAACCCTGTTAATTGTAGTGCTGCCTGTCTTGGGCAGGAAACTCTTGTAGATTTTTCATCTCAATGAGACTTTTCCTGGTTAAATAAACAAAATAAAATACAATCTCCACCATGGTTTAACGGTTTAAATAACATAATTTGCTGTAGTTAAACACATTTGTTGTAGATGAGGAGCATCTGCTCGATTGCCTTTGAGGATTGCAGGGGCGGGCTCTGCCATGATTATGTAAATCGATAGCAAGTCTGCCAATACGAGCCCTCAACCAGGGGACAGTTCCTCTCAGCCATAAATCAAGGCTGAGAAAAATAGCCTTTATGATGACCTTAATGATGAACTACTATACTGTAACTATATAACCATCACCTGTTACTCTAAAAATGACCTAATTTGTTTCATACAAGAGCTAAGAGTGAGGAAATTAGACTGGATCAGTATTGTTATGTCTGAATAATGGGCCTTCGTAGTATTTACAATTGACTCTGCAAAGTTGAGAAAATCATCCAGAAAACTACAATAAATGAAATTATTGAGAACTGATGCAGGAATATACATTTTTCTACATTGGGTTGGCATTAGGTTGTATGTAACACATGCAAAGGCTCCCATATGGTGAAAGACACTATGAAGGCCAACACTTATAGACTACAAGATGGATTAGAGTTGACTTAAACAGTAGAATGGCTTTGATTTTATAGGCTGCTATTGAAATTGTTGCATCAGCCCTATTATGACCATGTGGTTTGTGTTATAATGATGGAACTGTCAGTCATGATGCTCTGAGTCAAATTTAGGACAAAAGCATGTATACAGCATGTGTAAGACTGTAACAGTTTGGGAATATGATGCACAGTAAAGCAATGTATTGTGAATTATTTCTCATTGGACAAGGCTTCGGTGAATTGTTGCCCTAATAAAAAGAGGACAATGAAATTGAAAAGCACCCACAAACACATAGGTTTGAATGAAAATTCCAGTAAATTTGTACAAAGACTCATGTGTAAATGTGCAATACTGCAAAAACACCTCATGGGTCACACTCAAAGCTTCTTATCTGACCATATATTATGTTCCAGCATATAGATCCAATATGGTGGCTGTCAAATTCAACAAGGTTGGCTGATTTTTCTGCGAATTATTCTAAATGATTAATGGTCTTATTACTATAGCCACCCCTCCCTCCTCCTCAAACGCACACAAGAGAGATACAAGTATATGATTAGAGGGGTGGAAATGAGAGGAAAGAGAGGCAGATAGAGGGAGACAGAAGATGAAAAAGCGGAACAAAAAGATGAGGAGTGCCTGACAAAACTAACATAAAAATGATATTATAGTGAATGTGGGAACTCTTGCATAGTTCTACTGATTGATTTATTTTCTAGCAATCTTACAGTAACTCTGGGATCTTTTACTTTTTTGGCCAAATATATGAGAAACAAGCTTTTCACTACAAATACCCCTAATACTGAAACAAAATAAGAATGAACAGATAGGGGGATAAAGAAAACTATGTGAGTCAAGGGTTTGAAAAAGACAAATTAAAGTAGGGGAAAAAAAGAGGAACCATCTATATAAAGTGTATTATGTCATTATGTCAAAGTAGCAATGATAACCACTACTGCATAAGCACGGTTTTAGTTCTTGTACTTTCCTTTTGGGAAGTTGGAGGTAAAAAAAAACTCAGCACTACAACAATAAACAACAAGACATAAATAAATAAATAAACAACAAAAATGTCCTCCGAGCAGAGCCTGGCATTTAGATGCTCTACATACTACAGTGTTCAATGGGAAACAAAAAAAATGTCTATATATTCGTGTGCACATGTGTATGCATGCATGTGCATTTATGCATGCTTTTGTGTTCACCTGTGTTTGTGTGGGTAACAGAACATGCTCTGTTAGATAGTATATCTGCATGTTAATTTGACACGTGAAATGCTAGTATTGTATTATTTTACTTATATGTTAGAATTAATTAGAAAGTAACGTGGTCTGCATTCACCATACCTGGCTTGTTAGCTTAGCTCGTTAAATAGCTAATTAGCCTGCAAATTCATTAGTCTTGGGTTAGCCTCTGAGCAAGACGCCCAGACCCCCAGCTGTGCTAGCAATGCTAACAGGAGCAAATACTTGCCAGAATTATTAAATCAGTATGCACTGAAGTCTCGGCTCCACATGCCCCAACTCTTTATCGATTTTTGGATTAGCCTGGAGTTGGGTAGAGTCAGGTACTGCAAAGATGGCGCCAGCAAGGCAGCCCACTCTGAGCTTCAAAACCACTATTCAGAGACATCCATTTTTATATACAGTATATGGGTTTTGCAGAGAAGAGCTTGATGCTCTGTATTCTGGACTGGAAAAAATTAAATTTCTACCTTCACAGACTTTTAAACATGTTTTGTGTTACAGAGACCAATGTCGTAAACTTACACCCATTTGTTCTCCATAAAGAGGAGGTTCATTTAGGGGTAAAATAATATCTGTTCCTTCTGTTTGCATGATGTGATATGGCATTTTCATGGTTTGCTGAGCACAAACTTCCTTGTAATTGGTTTGCTTTCCTCCTAGCAAATGCAATGACCCCTGTTGTTGGTGATTGCCTACAAATGTGTGTGGGGGGGATGCTACTATGTGCAAAACAGTTGATTTACATTTGTTTTTGAGATATGTATATGATGTTGTGGATTAGTTTCCATAATACCATAACCACAAACAAGTATGAAATTAATATGCACCCTGAACCATAGTAAAACAAAATTACAAGATACTAAATAGTTCATTATATCCTGAAAATATTAATTTTGTAAATCAAAATGTGTGTTCTCATCATCATTCTGAAGTTGGCAGTCGAATGAACACCGCTGGTGAGATAATCATTCATATTATCATATTTTGAATATGAACTTACTGTTTCAAGTTCACAACTTGCTATCAATTTCTTGTTTAATCAATACTCAGCTTCATTTAATTCCTTCTCTGTCACCTGGTATAATTGTGTCATTATAAATAATGAAAATAGAAAGCTTGTCTTGAAAGTATAGCTTACATTGTTGCCTTCAGTGCCTGTGTAAGAATTTCTGTAAGTCCTATTCTATAAGTGTAGAGCAATGGTAGAAACCATATTTCTGCAGTACTGAACAGATGCTCAGAAGACAAGCAGTAGCGGAGCAGAGAAACAGACCCACCAGGACATGAAAAAGTGACAGACTGGCCCAACTAATGCTAGATTAGAAATCAAAAATAATTAGACTAACAACACAAAGTGCACAAACAAGCAACTCTCTTTTCTATGTATTACTGTAGCAGTGCACATGGTGAGGAACCACAACAAACTCTTGGCCTTTGTCCTCTGAATTTAATGAAAGCAGTCATGTTTCAGGTGAGTGTTTTTTTCCCTGTGTACCTTTAAACTGCTCAATCATACTACTGTAACAACGCTTGGCACAAGTTCCTTTCTGAATAAGTTATTAAGATTTCAAAACTGAACTGGATTGCACAATTACAAATTTATCTTTCACTTATAATATGCTAATTCATCCCATTCATTTGTTCTATGAATGGCTCATTTGGACGGACAGAGGAAAGCTCATGAGGGCCAAAGTCACTGCCTAATTGACAAGAACAGATTTTCTTTTCTTTAAGCTGATAAGCAAAAACTGCTGCTCACATCACTCAAGCTACTGCAGATACACCCTCCAAGCTGAAACTACTCAACACTAGGGTTCCCACTGTAGTCGGTGTTACCAGTGTTACATGTAGTTCAGACACACACTGATTAAATAACTTTTACTCTGTATTTTTACCGTTTTTTGTTTTATTTTTTAGAAATAGACTCATTTGATTCATTTTTGCATATCTGCCATAGCACCCACATTCATCAGGTAAAAACACTTCATCTGTAAAATACTATTTATCATTACTTATTTGGGCGCTACAATTATAAACTGATAATGTCTGCTCCATGCAGCAGCAGAGCAGAGTTGCATCACAAAGTAGGGAAGTTTTATCATGTGAAGAGAGAAGAGTTGAACGGCAAGTCAATGGCGGAGGATTTGGTGTTAAAGAGAAAAACAAAAGTGCCTATGTGGCAATATTTCAGATTGAAACCCAATGCCAAAAGGGAACCTGATAACATTAATGAGGTAGTCTGTAAACTTTGTTTGAAGGTGGCAGCATCTCACTTCTAATCTACAGATATTGAGCCAACACATGTTGTCTCTTGTAAAATGTCCGGTAACACTGGTGTTATCAATAGTTTATTAACTGATGGGAAAGTTTCCACACCGTGGCATCAATACTCAACTGCTGCAAATAAACATTTTGATCTTATTGTGCAAGAAGAGTAGATGCAGATTGATTCTGTGTCCAGTTTTTGTCCAGTTAACAACAGAAAAATCTAACCTTTGACTGCAACAACAGAACATTTGTTTGCCAATAGTTCAGTGAATTTCAAAACTATTAAGAACCATGGACAGGTTATTAGACGACAACAACATGAGCAGTTACATCAGTCCTTCCAAATGGCTGAAAGTCCTCATTATACTCCTTTTCTGTACCATCCCTCCTTGGTCCACCTTAGTCTATTTAGATTTTTAATCTGAAACACATTCAATTAGACAAAGCTATGAGGCAAATACAGTGAAAAGAAAGTATACTGGAGGAAATTCAATAATACATGAAAAGGGGTAAGGAAGGATGGAGGAGAGACCATGGAACAGAAAAATATGGGAGGCAGTCAGAGAACGACAGAGGAAAGGTTAGACAGAGAGCGAGATAAAGGGGGAATGGGGTGAGATAGAAACAGAGAAATGAATGGAGGAAGAGATGGTTGTGAGTAGAAAGGTGTGATGCAAGGAGCAGGATGAGTCTCTAATTAGTTTTTTCAGCTCAAACTTCAATCTCTCACTGTGACCTTAATAAACAGATGATATAGACACACATACGCATACACAATGCCATGGCTGCATGTGCACACACATTCTCTCACACACACAGTGTGATGAAAGTGTTACCTCAGCATTTTCCAGCTAAATGTACTCATTAGCCTAGTTGCACATGGCTGCCTGGGAAAACAACAAAGTCAGCTCCAGAAAGCAGAGAGCATTCATCTAAGAGGCTGTCAGAGTGGGAGACAGAGAGCAGAGGTCTCAGCACTACCAGAAACTCATGGCTGCATTATTTTCTCTAAGACTAAGTCAGTTAAGCTGCCATTACATACATTTTAATGGCATGTTTATTTGGGTAATTTTTGGTTCACAAGCAGCCCCAAATAAGTTGTCATAATAAATGAGAAGCATAATATTCAATTAACACTGCTAACAGTGCTAACAAGGTTTATTTCCCTAGTTTAAAATCTAGCACCCAAAAAGCAAGCCCTATTGAGATGAGTACATGTACCTACTCTGTACTAAATGCTATATAGCACATGCATATCCTGCAGACAAAGTAGTTCCAAGGACAATGTGAATTTGAGCAAAGGCAATGGGCATCATACGCTACATCTGGATACATACAGCACCTGGACACATGCATGATTCGTACCTCAATACACCATCTCACCTGTCATCATTTACCACTCAAGGAGGAATTTAGTATACTGCATCATCTGAGCACAGAGACGGCCATGTTTACCTTTTCCAGAACCTGTTGCATCGGGATAAATTTTGGATATACATAAAGAAGGGCTGGGGACAAGTGCAGTGACGCAGAGCAACATGGTCTATTGAGGTTTACCATCTCAAACAGGACACCACAGGGGACAGTGAACCAAGCCAGGTCTATGTCTTCATGACTGAAATGCCTGATTATATCTGTGCCATGGCATGAATGCTCCAATCAGATGACAGTGGCTGTCAAATGGATAACACATCCAGGCCCATATCTATCCATCCTTCTATTATTTACATGTGGAATCGCAGGTGGTTGGAACCAGTTCCAGTGCACAGTGGGTAAAAGACAGTGTTTACCCAATCTGTCAGTCAGTCACAGGGCTAACTCTCAAACAGACAGACAATCCCTCACACCCTTAAATCCAACTCACCTGCATGTCTTCAAAGTATGGAAGAAATAACAAAACACAAGGAGGACAGCCAAACAGTCACTGCCAGAAAATGCTAAACTTTACACAGAGAGTTCCTAAACAGCAGACTGCAACTCAGAATCTCTTTCTGTGAAGTGACAGTACTCACCACTGATCCACCACACCATTCATCCCATGTTTCAATGGTGAACAACTTGAAAGGCAAAGAAATATGCACCAACAGGGAAAAAACATTTCTACCGATCATAGTGCAAAAGTCTCTCCGGCGGTAACAAATGATCCATTACAATTTTATACATAATACAATTTTACACAGTAGTGAAAGAATTCATATTCACATCCAACAATGTATACATACTCAATTGCAAGTAGAAGTCCTGCATTCAAAACCCTCCTTAAGTAAAAGTATAAGTCTCATCATCAAAATGTATTTAAAGTATCAAAAGTAAAAGTCTTGTTCTGCAGTTAAATGTCCCCGGTGACTGATATGTTCATATATATTGTTAATACGGATGTGTCAGTGTTTCTACCTGCTTGAGATGCAGCTGGTTTTAACTACTTCATATACAGTTATATACGACTTAAGTCCAGTGGTCCCGAAACTATAGGGGTCAGGCCCCCCCAAAGGTTCACAAGATAAATCTGAGGGGTCATAAGAAGTTTCATGGGAAAAGAAAGAACAAAACAAAATATACTGATACACAAATCTGTTGTCATTTTTCAGATTTTGTTATATGAATTAGACTATGAAAATTGTAGAGGGAAATATCTCTTTGGTGGAATTGCGGAAAAGTCTTATCATATTTTTTTAATGTTAAATCTTAATCTGAAAAATAATAGAAATAAAGTTGTTAGATATATGTATGTAGTGTGGATATTAGTACATTTCCCCCTAAAACTACATGTGTAGAGTAGCATAAAATGGAAAAACTATAAGTAAATGACAAGTACTTTAAGACTGCAATCAAGTACAGTACTTGATTGAAGTTAGTTACTTACTTTCCCAAACTGCCCTCAATCATGGTGCAAAATGTAACAGAGGCAGAGGAAATACACTGGCAGACAGCTGAATTTCCTGCTAACACATGAAGAGTCTTTGTCGATCAGCAAACTCGGCAGACTACGGAGCACAGCCCTTTCCGACTGTCTCCTCTAGTTAGTAAAATATTGGACTGTCTCACACACTCACCCAAGTCCAAAGGCGCCCTTTTCTGTGGCAATACGAGATGACCATCTGATTCAAAGGCTGAGCTTCTGGCAGAATCTGCGGGCGAGAGGAGTTCATGAGGGTTTCTGGTTTGCTTTTGTGCATATCACAGCCTCACATAAAGCTTCAGGCTCATGTTTGGAGTCATGAAACTCGTGGTTTCAAAGGGTCAGAGGATGGTGGTAGACACACTCAAAGAGAAAACACAGGAGAGAGGGAGGAGAAAGAGAAGCAGTATTTGCTGAGGACTGAGAACAAGTGGAAGTTGTCTTTAGGGGGCATAATACTGACAGGTTGAAGTGTTGACAGACAACTGGACTATCTTTTTTCAGGAAGACTAAAGACACCTTAGATGCAAAAATACATTAGAGGCTGGTGGAATACAAACTAGCTCAAAAATGAGGCAGGATTTTCCGTATGCTCTCTCAGCCGCTCTATGCTCCACCTTTGCACTGTGATCAGTCCTTAAAAGTGTGCAGGTCACAAATGACCACTTCTAGCTTCAGCACCAGTGATGCAGTCACCTTCAAATCCCCCTCTTCAGGAGATACACCACATATCTTTCATAAGATCAGGCACACACATGTACATATTACAGTATGATCATTTTGGTACCTGGTATGATTAACCAGCTAAATACACAATCAGGCCAGATCCAATACCTGTGTTTACTGTAACTAAAACATAAAAAAATGAAAACACCTTATTTTACCATTGCATCTATATTAACAAACTAAAGGTTCAGGCTGCAATGAGCTGTTCCAGAGGCATGCTAATTCGTCAAACGTTACTTTTGTGGTTCTTCTTACATTTTTGGAAATTTGTGGCTTCCCTTATCTGTTGGAGTGTATGTTTTCAAAACAGTTTGCTGAATGAAAATTAAATTCAGTTAATTCTAAATTAGATTCTGTGTTCTCTTTATAGTTTTTTTTTTTTTTTTTTTTTTTTAAAAAAATTGATACTGGGATGAGTAAAAATACACACAATAAAGAATCTATGTATATAAACAGAAGACTGAAGTGCCCATCACTGGAAGGCTTAGAATAACACACTGCATATGTACCATATTTTGTTTCCTGCTGAACTAATATAGGTGGAAAGATGTATTATGTAAACAGTTGGGATATTTTTACATCTTCACCCTACCTACAGGTTTATGTGGTACCTATTGTATCTGCATGGTTAACTACTATTAACTATGTGATTTATTTAGGCTTCTCCTGTGATTTGATTGAGAAGTACAATATATTTAATGGCAGAGAACTGAACTTTCTGTGGCCTGCAGTGAATGTTGGATTCAAAACATTCCCAACCACATTTGCTAGATTTAAACTAGACTAGAAAAATGTTTGGTAGATTGCATACAAAACTGTCTGCTCCCGCTAGAAAAGCACTTTCAGCTTCTGCAGTAATTAACAAGGAACTGGCTGTTGGTTAGTGTTAGAGTATTGTCAAGTCCCAGGTGTATAAAATAATTGAGGCATTCAGAGGTCACAGTCATTATTTAGATTCACTACCAGGCTGCAATGATTCCAAAGGTGTATTTACATATATTACAAATGAGGGGTTTAATCATTAACACTACAGAAATGTGGGATATGTATTTAATGGGCTACTTATTACTGCTTCCATTGCACTTTTGCAAAGAATAAGTCTTGATTGGTTGAATTCTAATTGACAAGCCTATATACTGTAGGATACTTAAATAAATGAAACAGGACTGTCTCAGATCAATTTCCAGTCTCAGTGTGGTGTGATTTAAAGGTGAATACTTTTAAATTATGAATGGAAAATAAAGTATATATTTATTTAGTTTATGATTGAGGAATAGAGAGTATATTAATTGAGACCCAGTGGTGGTGTGATAATTGAGGAGTTCAATTTATTCATATTCATTACTCCATAATGTGCTGTATATATAATCTGTGAGAGCTGAGCTGGAGATGCAAACAAGCTCCCAGTGAAATGTTTTAATTGGCCTGTTCTATTTCCATTTCAATAAGATGTCCCCTCCTCTCCTCTTCTCCTCCCCTCCTCTCCTCCTTTGTCCCCTTCACTTCTCTCAAGCTGTCCTGTCTGATATCTGACATGTTGGCTCTCTCCCTCCGCTTCCTGTTAATGGATCATTTAACTCCACAATTTGGAGCTGTAAAGTATGTGAGGAGATAAAGATGAGTGTATGTGAATACGAGAGTTTGTGTGCGACTGGATGCAGCAGGACAAGACTAACACAGGAAGTTGAAAGAGGAGGAGATGGGAAGATGAAAGGAGACACATGAAAGGAGATGGGACGAAGAGAGAAAAGTTGAGATTTCATGAACACTACAAGTAGAGCTCTGGCAACTGAGATGAGATGGTGCTTCTCATCAGAAGCCATTACAGACTGACACCACCAAAACTGTAATCCATAGTTATTCAGAATAGGGTCATCTTATCTGCACTTGAATTCAAATATCATGAGAGAGAGTTTTAAGACCCTGTTCAAATTTTATTTTAGAAGAGTGTGATACTGTGTTATTTGTGATTCCATAACATAAGATACATACTAATAGAATCAAATTCAAAGATGTAGGCAGCAAATGAATCATGAATATTCTTTGTCATAAAATAGTCAGTTATAGATAATACCTACAGCTGAAACAACTCAGCATATACAGTGTTAATGCTGTCACATGTAGTCCACGTGTGGGATCTTGTTTGTCCATCTAGATATCCTTCAAACTTGCTAATGCATAAAATAAACCAGAACCAAGACAAAAACATTGTTACTGACCAAAAGTGAACTCAACTTTTAAGCCTTTGGTGTGATAATAATAAACTTTAAAAACCAATACAAATAAAAGAGCAATAAAAAACTATTGGGTAATAAAGCAGCTAGTTTAATTTTCAAATACTATTAAAAACTACTAACCAATATACAGGCATTGCTGTCAGAAAGTTGTATATTAGTCATTTGGCAAGAACAACCAAAACACTCTGTACAAACTGCATTTAAAACCACATAAATGATTTTAAAAATACACACTGGAATCAATAACTAAAAAATAAACTAAAGGGGAATGTCTCTGAAAAATATAAATGAAAGAAAATATAAATCACACTATTTGAAATGAATCAATGATAAAGACCAAAAAAGGGGTTAGTAAGAATCTATGAATCTATGATAACATCATGTAAAAGATTGTAAGGAAAAAAAAGCATGGAGGAAGCAATATTTACAAGTCAATGGCTGCATTGCAAACAGCACTCTCTCAATTCAGTCAAGTCAGGAAGCACTTTAGCTTCAACAATCAACTAATTAAAAACCTCTGGCCAGAACGGAAATAATCTCAGTCTGATTGCTGATATTTAGATGCAGATGAAGAGGAAGGAGGGAGGGAAAGAGTATGGATGAGAAGGAGAAAAGTGTACAGGGTGGAAAGGAAGAAAACCCTTTCCTGTCTCTTTACTCCAAAACTCCTCTTCTCTCAGTCTCCGATTTTCCTCACTTTTCTCCTTCTAGTAGTTTGTTGAAATTCCCCTTCTTCTTTTCCCGTTTCCACTTTTTCTCCCCTTTGTCCTTAGCTCCTGTCTTTGATTCATCAGTCTCTACGCTCTCCCTCTTTCTGTTCCCCTGTGTTTCCCATCTTTCCTGGCCCCCTGTTCCCACTTCAACCCTCATATCACCCCCCACCCCCCACCACCACCCGATTTCTCTCCTCCCTTTTTCCTCCCTATTTGCCTAGAGTCCCTATTTCTCTTCTTTTTTTTTACCCTCAGCCCTCTTTCTCATTCCTCCTCTTCCTTGCATCTCAACTGCTCCTCATTCGTTCCCCCCCCTTTCTGTTCGTCTTTGTGTGCCCTGCCATTCTCCGTGCTGCCCCAGGCTCAGACATATGGCGCTCTCCTCTCTGCTATTGTCATCCATTAACACAGTTGTCAGTGGGAATTACAGACACATAGCGCAACATGCAAGGCTGTGCTCCTGATTCTGATGTTGGAGACAGAACAAGGCAAGAAAAGATGTGAGGTGTCTTAAAAGGGCAAAAACAGAAATCCGATTGACAATGCATTTCAAACATTACCTCAGACAAGAAATGTTTAGCAGAATTTATGGTGAAAGAGTGATATAATAACTTATACCATTTTAATGTAAATAACATCCTTTTTTAGTACATTCACTAGCTAACTAAATAATCTATAACAAGTTAATGAAAACTTTCAAATTACCCTTTACACCTTGACTGTGATAAAATCTTCTGCTACGTGTGAGTGATGTGTTCAAATGTTTCTGGTTTCAGCACGATTTATTTGTAATAAAAACTCTTCTACACTTAGTTGTTGATTGCTACAATGGCTGAACACGGAAATTAAAGGCAGTTACTCACAGAGCATCCAAGGAAGAGGTCTTAATACTGGCCACGAAGTTTAAGTAATACTCTGCCAAAAATGTTTGTTTTGACTGTTCAACGCTCAACACAGAAAGTGGTGTTGTTTGGTCCTTTGCAGATGATGACAGATGTTGTCATCTTAGATTTACAACATCTACAGTTTATTTAAGTTTCACAGTTGAAAATTATGAAAACATCCACAGAAACCTCCCAAATACTCCCTGCATAATCTACTTCTCTAATGTCTGTACGTGCGCTCATTATTTTCTACTTAGTGCTGTTTACATCAAAACATGGCTAATTACAGCAAACCTTTTATTGCTATTGCAGTTAGCTTATTTCATCTTTTGATTGTGACCAACCCAAACAAACATAACTGGTTGTATCTGAGGGTTATTGATAATTAAATCATAGATTTTCTGTGGAGGATTTGTTTCATTGAAGTAAGCCCTTAGAAGAACAGTGCTAACATGTTACTACTAATAGCCAACAACATCCATGATGCTGATACAAATTAGCTATCACTACTCGGGACAGGAAAAGTTCACATTGACTATTGGTACAAAAAAATTACCATCACTAAGAACAATAGTTTGACAGAAATTCATTAACAGCAATATCTTTTTTTAAATAACAAACGTTCAGTCAGTTAGCTAGCTACCCTTTCCTTTGCAATAACTGTCCATTAAATGAATGATATACAGTCCTCAGAGCGAAGTGGGGCAAGTTAACACCACAATACAGAGAAAAGAGGAAGCTCACTAGCTTTATTATGTTCCTGACTGGCTAGCAGTTAGATCACTAGCCACATTTATTGAGCTACCTACAAGTTACTGGCCCTGCATGAAGTCCCCATGTCACCAAACCAATAAGCTATTGTAGCCCTATAACCACCTATTGTTTTATTGGCATTTCTTTTAGCAAATCAAAGGTGCAGTTTTAAGTTCTGTGACTGTTGCTTGTTTAGCACTATCCTGTGACTTTACATTGCAACTGTTGCATATACTACAGGACAGGAGGCCTACTCACGTTTAACTCACAGCTGCAGCCTATAAAATTAATTATGGGTGAGTTTGATTCAGGTGTGCCAGTTAGCGAGCAGCGGCAATGTTACTCATTAATTCAACTAACTTGCTCATTAGATTCTCCAACATACTGTACTGTTGTGAAAGGGGTCCACTCAGCAAGCAAATGTAACTATTGTTATACTTAAAAGTATGTTAAACAGTATGTATATTGATATAATTAAAAGTGTCAAAACATAAATGTACCATAGATGCATTTGGGTCTAACATATTCTGGATTGGGGCTTTAAAGAAAAGCTGTTTACAGTGTGATAAAAAAAAAAAAAACAAGATGTGGGCTTTGTATAAAACATCAGAAAACAAGATGTGGCCATTCTGATGATTAGATGCCTCTATCAGATGCCCATATAAAAGTAAAGTTTGCATCTTTACTGTCAGCAACAGACTTGATTACTGAAAGTTTGATTAGACTGGATGGAAAATCACACGCACAAACACAGATGCACACATGCACGCACACACTCACACTCACATCTCCAAAGTTGTAATTAAAGTGGTTGTGATGACAGAGCTCTGAGTGTGATGTACAGTATTACACAGCAGTCAGTATCATAGTCACAATGATGGGTGTGTGTGTGTGTGTGTGTGTGTGTGAGATACAGACAGAGACAGAGAGAGAGAGAGAGAGAGAGAGAGAGAGAGAGAGAGAGAGGGAGAGGGAGATAACAGCTCTATAATAATCAGTCCATAGGGAACAGCAGAGCAGAGAGCTGTGACAGCTTGTCCGCCAGCTAACTGTCAGTTACACAAACACAAACACAAACACACCTATGCGCACAGACACACACGCACACGCACACACCGACGCTAATCAAACCTTACAGTTGTTGCATCTGATCCAATGTCAAAGTCCTATTTAAAGATATTTTTACTTTATTATGTAGTGTGGAGTGGAGATATGGGAACTGTGGTGTTTGTGGGATAATACGGAGCATCTGACTGGGAAACAGGTTTTTAATGACAACATGACAGCTGATCTTTAATTTGCAACATGAGAGTAAGGATTGGCTGCAGTTGCTGCAGTGATGCAGGATCGATGCCTTAATAAAACAGGCAGATGGAGGAGTGACAGGTAGACAGACTGACAGACAGTCAGGTATGAAGGCAGAGAGAGACAGACAGGCAGAGAGACAGACACAGCCTGGGGTGGTGTGTTTGCATCTCGCCTTCATCGTCTGCAGGTTTTGATTCTGTTTGAAGCTCTCCTTTTTTTGCGATGGGTTTTGTTAAGTCTTGTCAGATTGTTCTCTCGTTTTTTTTCTGAGTTGTCAGAACAAGATGTCTTTAATCTTCCTTATCTACTGTATCTGCAAAGAGAAGACAAATACAGCTCTTTTCCTTTTTTCGCTCATAATAAGATGAAACCCTCTAGCTGTGTCCATATTCCAATAGTTTAAGGCTTACTTTGATATCATAGTTGTTAGAGCAGATGTTAAAGAAATTGACATTTTAGATCTTTAATTGAGTGAGCAGGCTGGAGGTATGTGGATATTCAATTATTAATTATTACAATTTTGTCTTTACATTATGCAGCGAACCTCTCATTCTCATACAGCTGGGAGTTAAATGACACTCAGTTTTGGGAAGGTTTTTTTTTTAATCACAGATAAACTAAACAAGGTAATATATTCTCCTTTAGACTGTAAAGCTAAAATTTAATGACCAGTTACATTGTTGAAAAAGAGATTTCTCAAAACTAACGAATATTGCAACTATTACAAAAGATTTAGGTAACCTAATTTCTTATGAGTGAAAAATGGGAACAAGTAAATATCAAATAAATATCACATAACATCAGTCTTTGATATAATGCGCTGCAAGTTTCACATGGTATGTAAACCTATATGTTTAAATGAGTGAAGTTTAAATGGAATGCCAAAGTAAATACATAAATAACAGTTTAATGAGCACCTGTCAAAACTATGGAACTGTTTGGTCCTTCTTTGTACAGGGATGTATATCAAGGGTGCAACGGTTCAACAAGCCCACGGTTCGGTTAATATAGCGGTTTCGATTCTGTTAGTTTAGTACACTAGGGAGAGAAAAAACCAAACAAATACTTATCTGTATTTTGTCTTATATTTTACATCCAGATATTTGATAATACATGAAATCAACAAGTATTCTTTCAAAAGCAAAAGTGTTACTCAGCCTGTTTAAAACAAACATAAAATACTGCCATATAGCTGCATTATTCAAAACATGAAGAGCAACATAAATTGAAATTCAATCTGTAGTGGCTTTGCTTGTGTATTTAGTTACTGCCTATTCCTCTATTGTCAGGTTCTTCTGCAAAAAGATACGTTTATGACTGACACTCTCTGCAGCAAGGACAGATGTGCTTGCAGATGTTACAGGGACACAGAGGAGTTTTGATGCAAGTTTTGCAACATGAGGATAGCTTCTCTCATTTGCCTATCACCATGTCAATGGATCAGGATCCACATGAATGCTGTCTGCTGACCTCCTGCTCAACGATTTGGGAAAAGGGCTTGGTCTGCAAAACAGCTGTCTTCTTCTAGGGAGGTGATGAGGATTCCTTCCGTGGTTCTGTTGATCTCCCAGCTTGCCCTTCTTCACTGCATTGACCCTGAGAGAAAGAATAAATGACACACATAATTTATTACTTTTCAATAAACACCTGGGAGAAAAGACTTGGCATGCATAATAATAAACAATAACAACTGTAAAAATAACAGCCATCTAGTCATCATAAAAATAAAAATGATAAACAATACCTGCTGTTCATGCTCCAGAATTTTTATGGTGAGATCCCTGTAGAGTTGGAGACAAGAAGCGTCGTCCAGGAACGGCAGCGATTTAAACCGTGGATGAAGGGCTGTAGCTCTCTGGAGATAGTTTTTAAGATCAGGATCTGCTTCCTTCCGGGTCTTGGGTGATGGCTTTGCCTCTTTGATGGTGGCACAGTCCTCATGTCTTGGTACCATGGATTTGAGCAACATTTTCTGCAGTGGGAGGATCATTGGCACAGAGGGGGATGTTTCAGTGCTCATGAGGGCTGTTATTGTTTTCAGTGGTTTGAGTGGCTGAATGAGTTCCTCTGCCAGTTTCAGTTCACTGGCAGTCAATATGGCAACGTCCTTGACAGCCTTCACAGCCTCGTCCATTAAGACGGCAGGCTGCTGCTCCACATAATGCTCAAGCATATCATGTGTGGTATTTCATTTAGTTGAGACATCATGTATTAGTTTATGTCTTGGTAGGTCTGGCGTCTCCTGCTTGGCTGACAAGACATGGTGCGCTGTGCTGCTTTTGTGGAAAAACACTAACGGATATCTGACCTTCCTCAGGAAGCCGGACACTGGATTGAGTGAGAGTGCACTCTCAGATGCGAGGTTTAGAACGTGGGCAAAGCGTCCAATCTGTGGCCCTTCCACTAATTCACTGCATTCAACAATTCATCAATCTAAGTGTGTGCTTGTATGGCTCTCATACAGGGGGTGTGTTTGTAACGCTGCACTTTTCATCTCCCAGTTCACAATGTAATGAACATTCATGGTCAGGTAACTCTCAGTTGCCCTGGAGGTCCAACCATCGCTGGTGAGAGCTGTGTAGGATGTTTTGGCCAGCTGCTTCTAAATTTCCTCACCTGTCTGTTAATAGAGCTCAGGGATTACTTTGTTAGTAAAGTGTTAGATGTATTACTGTTAGCATACTTGACACGTATCAAGCAATGCTTACAGACTGTCTCTTTTTTTTTTATAGCTGCCTCAAAAATCAGCCTTTCGCCTCCACATGCCCCCACACGTATTCTTGCTTAGTAGTGTCCCTCTCTCCATTTCATTTCATGGACATATTTTTCTGTCTACTCTTCATGACTCATCATTGGTATACTGACAGTTCATCGGACAGCTAAGGGGATGGGAAAAGGGAAGGGACATAAATTGTTAGGTTGTGTGCAAAGTTGTTTCCTTGTGGAACCAAAAAACTGCAGCTCACGATCAAACCGGGCCGTGGTTTGTGAACTGTTTGTTTTTTTACGGTTCAGTTTTATATGCCTAATGTATTTCTGTCATGATCAAGCATTAGCTACATATACTTTATGGTTATTTATGAGAGGAAAGGAGAGAAGGGGAGAGGAGAGGAGAGGAGAGAAGAGGAGAGTAGAGTTCAACAGAGCAAACAAAACAGAATAGGGCTCAACTGAACTGAAAACTGCACAAGTGCAGAGCAGAGAAAAGCGTCATTGAACGTCCTAATCTTCAGTGACTTTGTTGGGAAGATCTGAAATCCTTGACCGTTAAAGTTAATCTCATCATAATACGGGTCTATTTTCCAGCTCACAGTTTGCTGACAGAGGAAATCATCATGCTGGGGAGAAACCAAGCGTTCACACTTCAAATTACCGGTGACCCCAATGCATACACACATGCACACACATATGCGCACGCACGCACACACGCGCGCGCGCACGCACGCACACACACACACACACACACACACACACAAATGTAATAAAAAGACAACAGCACAATCACACACCCACACACTAACAGAGAGAGAGATACAGTAAATGAGCAGATGTACAAAGAGCACATGCTGACACACACATGCACATACACAGATGGACAGACACACACACACACACACACACACACACACACACACACACACACACACACACACACACACACACACACACACATATATACACACATACACACACACACAGAGATGTGTTCATATCTGATAACACTACCTTACAGTTTCAAGTATTTACTGTTCCAATACTAAACATGTACCATACTTCACATTTGTTTGGAGGATTTGAAGTTGACCATGTGCAGCTAGATCAGAAAAGTTCTCACGTTTTCCTGAAAGCTGGACCTTATGCCACAGACATTTCAACTGTAATCACATCACTACCAGAGTCATTACTTATACTTAAAAAATTCAATTCAATAACCACTGATCAAGAGCCTTAACTTAAGTAGGTTAGCCTATTATTGGCTTCCTAATTTTGCTCATATGTTCTCCCCATTGTTACCTGTATGTCTTTAAACAATTATTGCTTTTTAGAAAAATGAAACCCTTCTATTAGACAAGCTATTGCCCAATTATTACCTTGTGATTATTGAGCTGTAGCATTAAGTGCTACCTATGTTTTCACATTACCTGCTCACAAATGGAAATCGTAAATTGCCTGATTTGTAGCTCAGGTTAGGAACAGTCAATCTGACTTGACATGTGTGGTCTATTACCTTTCATAACTGAGCGCTTTAATTGAATTACTTTTTTGTACACACACACACACACACACACACACACACACACACACACACACACACACACACACACTTATATATTATTTTTTTTCTTACTTGTCATGGCAAGTGGATGTGTCAGTCTTTGTTGAGATGATCTTTACTACTTCAACAGACTCACAGTCATCTCACAGTTTTAGCCTATAGGCAGCTCTATTGCAGGGTCAATAATGAAGTCCCACCTGCTTGAACATAATTTGTGCGCTGATGAAACAATTCAAGGTCTCACATAAACACATAGAGGACACACACACACACACACACACACACACACACACACACACACACACACACACAGGGGCCACTGAGAAAGACAATGTGGTGTGCAGAGAGAATGTAGCCAATGAGGCAAATGCAGAGGAAAGCAGAGTGCTCTAAAAGACACTTACAATATGGAGAGCTACTTAGTCAAGGTCATTATTGTACTGACTGTGTGCATGTGTATGTTCCTGCAAATGTGCGTGTGTGTGTGTGTGTGTTTGTCTAGTGACTACAATAATGCAGCCATTTTCAGCTATACCAGAGTGCAGTAAAACCATTAAGTGTCTGACTGTCTGACAGAAGTGCTGACTGTAGATTACAGATGCTCTTAATTTGAGCCTGGCTTTGCTCCACACAACTATATGTCATTTTCAACACCCATGAAAGCAGCAATGTACGCCTACAGCAAGGGACATGTTGTGTTACTTATTCCAGTCAACATTTCCCAGCACATTTGAGCAGGGTGTTGCCACATGTTGTTGATAATAGTCTAGGTGTCCTTCAGCTGATCAAAAATTAAGATACCAAACATGATCTCCAAATAAAGATTTAAATTTATGTGGTAAATCATATTCTTTAAAAAGCAGACAAGAACTTTTCAACAACATAATTTCCTGACATTAAAGGTAAAGAAAGAATCAGTCTGTATGCAAATACATATTTGCAAATGTCATTTTTGGCCAGTAGGTGTTCAACATTATCAATCTAATTACTATAATTTCCAAAGTGGCAAACATCTTGTTTTGGAAAACAACTTATGTGGTCTCCCATGCATGTGTTGAATATGTAATATCTTGCCATGAACTGTGAATATGAATGATGAATACACTCGTGCAACCATTTGCAACACAACAAAAGCTCTTCAATGTGTTTCTGCACTGCTCTATAGTATGATTAAAAAATGATTCAAGTGTTACAAAACCACTCAAGACGGGGATTCCTTACAGCCTGAATACAGACAAGGAGTGGCTCTGTGCTAATGGTTTAGATGCACAGTCTACACATCCCGCCTGGCGGTTTCCTGTTGGCGATCAAATGTTTGGGAGATGATTGATCTCAAGTTCACTCCAACAGCTAAGCCGGGAGGGAGAGAGAGAAGGAGGAAAGAGAGCAAGACAAAAGACTGTGTGGAAAGAGAGACTGTGAATGCAGTTGGGGGCGAGAAAGAGAGAGATAAGCAGCATGTGTGAGCCTGTAACCACCAGCTGACACTCTTCATCTGTTGTGTTGTGTCTGCACGCCTGTTTCACCATCGGAGCACTGTGGGTTTGTCTGAATACATCAAAACAGCCAGAAAAAACAGAGTGAGAGAAAGACGGAGGGAGGAAGAAAGAGTGCTTTCTTAGAGAGACTCCGGCATCAGCTTTCTGTCTCACTTTCTCTTTCTTTTATTTCTGTCTGTGTAATATAATTTTCCCACTCTGTCCTGCTTTTATCCTCCGCCTGCCCCATTCCCGCTTTGTCTCTCCGTCTCTCTCTCTCAGCGTCTCCTCTCAGAAGTAGAGTTGGGAGTTGGGAGCAAAAGGCAGGAGACAGACAAGATAAAAGGTGTTTCCTGATTCTTCAGCTCCCAGCTTCTCTGCTGTCAAGCAAGAAGACAGCTAGTCAAGACAGAGAATTTCCTGCTAGATGTATCCCTGCACAGCTGCTGTCGCTAACAGGCAGACAGGCGGGCGAGAAAAGAGGAGGAGAAAGACAGACAGAAGGACAGATAAAGAGGCAGAACGACTGGTAAGCAGATATGTAGACAGGGTAAAGAGGAAGACTGAGGATGATCCTGCAATATCACTACTTTGCTAAAATGCAGGCAAGCCTGTGTTTCACATGTGATGCTAAAAAGATGTATTAGAACATCTTTCAGGTGGAGACAAAGATAAAACATGCATAAACCAAACAAACACAATAGTTTTAAGTGATGGCAGGGTCACTAATGATGACCCACAGAGAGAGAGATGCATGTATTAATGGTAAGACAGACAAGATCTGTCTGATCTGGAAACACACACATGCACACACCAAACACACACTGGTATTTACTGGATATAATCATGGTAGATAACAGTAAGACGGTTAGTGCTTCCTGTAAGCACTCTCTCTCTCTCACACACACACACACACACACACACACACACACACACACACACCTACCCTGACACTATCTTTTGAAGCCCTGGCCTGAAGCTTGTTGTCTTGCAATTTGTTTGTTTTATCTGTGGGGAAAGTGTCTCCAATTCTCCAAGCAGATATACAGTAGATGAAGTAGAAGCATGAAATGTTCAGAAGTGCACAGAACTGACTGGTGGTTTGATGACAGTCTGGCTTAAGTTTAATACCAACAAATATCACTTGTAACAGAGTGAGCTTTGCTTCACTTTCTGATAACTTCCCCAGGAACAAAAATCTTTTGCTTTGCGGGAACATTTGGTGGCATGGCAATTTAAAATATAATTTCTTTGTGTTTTCGCTGCATCCAGATTAACCACACTGACTCATCATATCATGGTCCTGCATAGGTCCGTGCCCTCAATCAAGCTGGGTTGACATCCTGATGACCTGTATGTGTGGTCATGGCGGCAACATTGAAGGAGCTGTATGTTTTTTGTTTTTTTGATGTTGGAATGGTCTAATTTTGGAACTGTAACAAACTTTATATTTAGGGTAAATGAAAATTTCACAGTTCCTGAAGATGGTTCACAATTAACCTTCCTCCAGTGAGCCATTTAAAAGGCTTTTGTTGTGATGCAGCTGCAGGAATTATTGACTTCGCCAGAGGTTAACAACTCCTTGTTCCAAGAAATGTGTGTTGATAGTTTTCAGCCCTTTTAGGTTTGTTCATCTGTTTTAAAATAATGCATGAGAAGAATGGGTGAAAACATACAGCTACAAGTGACTAAAAAGGTAGAGGCAACAGGTATTTTAGCATTTTGGACTATTACTTCAATCTGTGATTTAGTCAACACGTGTTTTGCATTTCTTGCATTTTACACACATACCCTTTGGTGTTTCTCTCTCAGTGCCTCCCTCACATATGCATGCATAACCCTAACCCTCTGCTCGATGAGTACACACCTGAGTACACGACATATCGCCTCTGTCACACACAAACAAACACACACACACACACACACACACAAACACCGGGTCTCACGCTTTAGCTTGCAGATGCCATACAAATACACATCAGTCACGCTGTTCAGTTCAATCTTACATGTTCCACTTTAATTATTCAATAACAATTCCTCAGTTTGGTCATGTGTAGTGACACTGATGGTATTGCAATGCACTTCAGAAAAGACAAGCTCACTGAGTGATTTATCTTGTATTCTCATTCGTCAAGCTTGTGTTGAGACACTTAAATTCACATTACAGTGCCGCACACGCCATTATCAGCAAATTTCCAAGCTTCGTAGAACAAACAAGACCTCACAAGTTGGTCACAGCATGATACACGCCTGCACAATTTCTCCCTGATAATAATTTAAAAAGCGGTTGGTGCCACTTTGGATGATGCCAAAAAGTCAAACCAACCAGCGTGACATGTGTTTGTGCATGCCAGCCGTGGTGATAAAAGTCACTCTACATAGTGCGATTATCTGCTGAGGCTGCAAGCCAGTATTACTCATGCATTTACCTTTTGCATTTGTCCACATCAGTCAACAAGTCTGACCCCTCTCTTCCACGCAGCCATTTGTTTCGGATCCATTTTGACTGTTAGCTCTGTGACAGCTAGCTGCAGCTGGATGAAGACAGCTGTGGTGCTTCAGAGCAGCCACTGTTCTCGATTTTGCTGCAAAACAGAGGCAGATAGTCTGTCACTACCAGAAAACAGTAGGACCAAGAAATGTCTCTCAACTTGCCTTATCCTTAACTTTCTATCAGACAGGACGGCATCCCATGAGAGTACAACTTGACACTAGTGGGGGTTTTTTTCTGATGTTGTCTGAGTTACAGTAGTCAACATACAGGAAGAACACTCTCCCATCAGACATTGCTGCTCTTTCTCAGTGGAGCTGATATCATTTTTGTCATCTCCTCTCTTGTGCCTGTCTTTTATATTGTGATCCTCTGACTGTGGACTGCCCCTCTGTCTCTCTACTCTCTGCCTTCAGGATGTAGGCCCTTGTTTTTCTTCTTTTTTTTTCTTTTCTTTTTTTTTTGTGTTGTATCTTTGTGTGAAATGTGTGTGTGCGTATATGTAGTGTGTGTGCATCCCCTCCAACCCCATAGGGGCTGGTATACAAGTCTGGCCCTCTCTGCCTGCCATTGTTATGCCAGCTTTGTGCCTTTGAGCAACTGTGTGTGTGTTTATGCCCATGAATGTGTGTATGTGTATAAGATGTGCATGTGCGAGTGTGTATGAGCATGTGTACCACATGTGCGTTTGCGTACTGTATGTGTGTATGTGTTTATTGGGTATGTGAGTGTGTGTGCAGCTCCTTTCTGCCAAGACTCAGCTCCTCTCTGTGTCTGTCCATTGTGTGTAGTGTTGTGTTCAGTGGCTCTGGGCATTTGGCCGCTACAGAGGACAATGCAGAACGGACAATAGTTGGACAAAAGATGGTATACTCTGTGGAGCAGCAGGATGAGGCACCTACCATGTACTTACAGCATCAGGAGTTTGATTGCACATCACTCTGTGTTCTCACGTACCATCACTCCAACCTGTCTGCCATTCTCTATTCTGTACAAGATGTAATGTCCTAAACATAGTATGTGATAATACCTAATTAATTATGCAGTATATTGAGGTGCTTAAAAAGCATCCGGTCCAAATCTGACTGGCAGCCAAGGCTTTAAGGTGTGTGTGTGTGTACATGTGTGTGTGTGTGTGTGTGTTTGTGTGTGTGTGTGTGTGTGTATGAGCTATTTAGCCACCTAGCCATCATGCCATGCACCCCCCCCCCCTTTCCAATGACCTCCTTCGTCCAGCAGAAGCCAACCAGCAGCTTGACACCCTGTATCTAAAATCCATTAGTCATTCTTTCTCCATCGCTCCATCTATCTCTATGTCTCAATAAGCCATCAGTGGTTTTGGTTCTGATCCAAATCAATCCTGTTCTGACACTGACCCGAATCATTCATCTCTCCCTGCTGTCTCTCTCTATCTTTCTGCCTCTCTAACAGTAGGAGTGTGTAGCCAGCTGCCAGCTAGCATCAGTCATGTTGTCAGGGTCTAGCTCTGGGGCCGCTGTTGGCTGTGAGGGCAAGTTCTGCCACGAGTTTCTCTTCGAGCCTGTCCCTAAACAGCCTTGATGCACTGACGGCATTTAGCAGTGTTGGTCTTGTCAGCCTTGTGTTGGTTTCAGAGCAGAATTTTAGGCTGTGCAAGCAAAACCTGAGGAATATTTCAATGCATAGGAACTATTTCTTTGGTCGAAAGTTGTTCCAATGAAATGTCTGTGATTTGATCTGTGTGTGTTTTCAAAGCTTTAAGCTCTGCAGGCAACGAGATCGTTTTGCCAAATTATAAGAAACTTTATTAGCAACTCAACAGAGGTTGAATAATTTACTTTGGTATGGTCTGGTACACTCAAAGAATTTGTTGTATTTCATGTTTATTCATTTCATAAGTATTGTCTTCAGATTGTTATTATTTGTCCTGTGACTTATATTATAAAGGTAGAATCTCATTTTTTGAATGCGAATTAGTCCCGGGCGATAAAATGATAGTGATATGTACCAGCACTATTGGCACTTCATCAGTAGCAATAAGAAAATTGTTCGATAGAAAGTCTGATAGTTTCACGGTTGTAAGAACAAACCCCAAGCGTGCTCCCTCCCCAAGTAATAAACAAAGCCTCTCATACCCCTTGATAATGAGTGTGCTACGAGCAGCACACAAACACCCAATCATTTAACAGGTGTCTTGTTCGGTTGCACCAAAAACAAGAGTAGAGTGAGGATATGAGTACAGAGGTGAACACTGTTGTGAAGAAGGGTATTTCACTTCTTTGCTAGAATGCTATGGCTTAACAAAAATCTTGTGTTTGGATAAAATGTTTTGATCACTCATGTTACATTAATCATGGTACTTTTATGTTTGCAGTACTCCCCCATTTTAGTCTTTTGTTACTCACATGGTTGGTTAAACTTCCCCGCTGGAGAAAAACTCCTTTTCGCTGATGTGGCTGATATGGTAATGCACAGCATGAACAGCTGTTTCAGGTTCATAAAGGCACAGACAGTGATATCTCACTGAAACAGCTGAGCTTCCTCTTATAGTCTGGCTCATATATTATTTTCAGTCGTTAGTGATCTTTGAACATCAACACTGAATCACACATTGTCTTCATTGTCTTGACCTGTGCATCATCCTGTGTGCTTGGGAAACAGCTGTCAAACTTCTCAGATTCAGCGCCAGAGAAAACAGCTGCTTCTTCAACTTGCAAGCACAATGATTAGCTAAGTACCTAAACTAACATCATGTTTTCCACTCCAAAGATCAGAGTCACTAAAAGTTAAAATTAGATTTTGCCTGAGTAAAAGCAGCTGCATTGTTTAATGTAGGTAGCATGTTCTTAATTCTTTGCTCTGCATCCTCTCCTCTCCTCTCCTGCAGCAGATGTCATTTACCTGCTGTCCACTCTCCAGGGACTCCAAAAAAGACTTCTACAAAATTAACAGAAGATGCACCCACCCCCACAAGCAAGTTGTCTCTCTTTCTCATTTGCCCTCTCCTCTTTCCAAACCACCGCCCTTTCCATTTTTCTTCCTCCCTCCTTCCCTTCCTCTTTCTCTGAGATCAAATACAATCTATCTACCCGACACGACAAGCAGTTTACAGCTCTTGCAGGCCTTCAAGATTAAAAAATGTAAAACTATTCTGCTTTTTTAGACGTATTTCCCACCAAAGCCCACAGAGTCTCCTCCAGATTTAATTGGCCCTATAAATAAACCATTCTGCTGCAAAAGTCGTTTAGAGGGAGAGAAATGGGAGGGAACACACACAGAGAGAGACAGAGACACTGAGAGAGATGGTGAGATGCAGAGACAGAAAGACAGACAAAGAGTGAGGGTGTGAATTACCACACTAGATGAATGAAATTCTCTGAGTCAACTGACTTTGGAAGCAAATAGACAGTGATGGCTTCATCAGAACAGATGAGAGAAGGAGGGGTACATATGCATGAGCGAAAGAGGACCTGTTCCTCACAAGGAGATGGGGGTGACAGAGAAAAACAGATGCAGAGTGAGGTGGAGACCAACTTGCAGACAAAAAGAAGAAGCAAGACAAAAAGTTTATGCATTTTTAGAAATGATTGTATACAAAGATGGGCAACAGGTCTCCACTTCCTCCCACTGTAAGAAAATTAAGTCAAAATATGCTGGATACGGGCGCTGCAATCTCGCGCTGGTGACGTCATTTGGAGCCAGAGTTTGTGCAGTAGTGACTGGGCGCTGGAGCCGCAGTATTGAGGTCCTGCCCATACACCCACCCAACCCATCCAATCACGAGTCAATCACAGCTTTCAATCATGACGTCAAAACCCCTTATTTATAGCATCAAATAAGTAACTAAAAGCAAACTTGTTAGAAAAATGAACACTTGAAAACACATCAGCGTGATAAGAACTACCTCCAATGACAGAAACCATCTTTGAGAAAAATTAATTTGACATGCACCGATCTGCTAATATGGAGGGGGCGGGGTTTACAACGTATACTTCAGCCAGCCACCAATTGCGATAGAGATGTTTTGGCTTCACTTTTTGGCAGCTGTCATGTCATCCATTTTTATATACAGTAATTGGTTTTTAGTGATAGGAAACGAAACACCTGACAGTCTTGCAGTTGATACCAATATAGCAAAGTTTGTAATGTTTGTATTTTGTTGAGGCTGTCGAAAATGAAACTTTCTAATCGTTTTTGACACCTGTAATTTGTAATATCCTTAAGAAATGATCCTCTTACCTACACTATATGGCCAAAAGCATGGCTGCTTTCCATGATGGACTAGGTCCTTTGATGGAAATACCTCACTATGTGCCAGTATAGTGGCAACCCTCAAAAATACTGTCCAGTCAGAGATAAGTAAAATATAAACACACCTGTCAGCTTCATTCACATGAGAGGCTAGAAAGAGTCTACTATTTTGAATCCGTGCGTGAACAAAATCTTAATGCTCCAGGATACAATGACATTTTAGACAATAATGTATTTCTAATTCTGTGGTTACAGGGAAGGCCTGTTCCCATTTTCACCATGACAATGCACCTGTACACAAAGAAATGTCCATAAAGAAATGGTTTTCTCAGTTTGGTGTTGTAGAACATCTCGAATTCATGGAATATCTCTAGGATGAATTATCGGTGGCTCCAGCCCTCCACAAGATGGGATAAGCCTGTAATGTCCACATACTTCTGGCCATGTGGTGTATCTGTCACTCTTTGAGACCCCTATTCCTTTGTGCTTCTTGTGTTTGTTTATATTCTTTTTGAGAGTTTATCACATTAATTTTGATGCACCTGCAACTCAGGCATTAACACTGTGAATCTGAGGTACAAAGGAATCTGTACACAAATGACTCATTAAGTTGAATACCAATTAGCGGTGTGTGTGAGCTTTGATACAGGTTTGAGAGATTTTTAAAGAGAGTTTTGAAGGCAACATAAGGCAACTTGAAAACGAGGCCAGATAGTTGCTGCCTGATTTGCTGGTGAATGATGTAAAGTTATGAATCGTGAATCGTGTAAAGTAGCAAGAGGAAAAGCCCCAGAAATGACATATGCCAAACATGCGCTGGAAATGTTATTAACAAAGAGGAACAGTGGTCACAAGTTATGGAAAAATAGAAAAACATCAGTGCTTTGTGTGTGTAAGACATCTGCATATGCGTAAGTTTATGTATAAGAGAGAGCGAGCATGAATTTGTGTGTGTTTGTGTGTGAGAGATAGAAACAGAGAGTAATCATTGCTGTGCAGGGTGTTGACTCTACAGGGATGTGCAGTAACATGCCGTCTAATTAACAGTGTCCTCTCCGTGTTGAGGCTGGTTCCCACAGCCCCAACAGCCATGATTAAAAGAGATGCTCTCAAAGGACGGGAAGCTCTTCCAATTCACTCCAGATACTTCCTGGATGCCGTCCACGCGCAATCAACCATCTCATCTTGACCAGAACGGACGCTCTTTTAACTCTCCGTCTCACTCTGTGACTGGGTGCTTCTCAAGTACGCACATACTTTTCTCCGACTTTCTCTCTCGTTCCCTTCATCTGTGTGCCCCTTTTTTCTCTCGGCTCTTCCTCTCCCATAAACACTCCTTCTCTCCCCTCCCTTCTCACTTCTCTCACCCTCGCTGTCTGCCAAGGCTTCACATCAAAGCAGATGATTGGTTTCTAACTGTTCAGCAGGCAGTATTTTATCCTGCTTTGTGTGAAGAGACCAAAATAATCAGCATGAATATGGAAAAACCTGCTTCCATGGTAATATCCAGCCCAGTAATATCCATATCAGTCAAACTAACTTGGCTTAATTTGACTTACACACAAACGGATGGCAGCACTTTACTCCATAGTCCCCTTGGCTTAGAGTCACATTGTAAACACTGACTTTGACTTATGTGTATAAATATAGCAACTTGTCAAGGTTGTTGGCTCAGTGCTGAAATTGACTCATGTACAGAAAGCAACAATTTACCTCTTTTCTGTTGTTTTCTTGGCACCACCTCCACCTCCTGATGTAAAGTCTCTTCACCTTGGTTTGACTCCTCTATGCACTTCCACTACCTCAAGGTTGTTGGCTAAGTGTTGTGAGGCTTTTTAAGAAGTTTCTTCAACAAGGTCTCCAACTTTAATTTAATAGTTAAGTTGAATTAAATTAGTCTCTTGTCCTTGGGCTCAAGTTTTCTGAAAAAATACTCTTCTGGGACATGATATCAGAAGTTTATAGTTTTAGGTTTAAAATGCACAACTTAAGAATTCCTCTGAAACAATATTTTAACATTGGGTATGATGCCCCCAGTGTTGGTACACTTACAGTTACATTTAAAAAAAAATTATTGTAAAAAGGATTCAAGGGGCTAACTGGTATATAGCATGCTAGCTAGCTTTGTTGATAACCAGACAATTATTCAACATACGTTATTCAAGAGATGTCTTTTTACCATTGTCTTCTGTCTTAAGCTGTCTGCAAACCACACCAGTGAAGAGTTTAAAAAGTGACATTATAAAAGTGAATGGCGTAACAAAGCTAATTAGCTGATAGCCTTCTCCATTTTAGACTCTCTGGCTCTCAGTTGCTTCAAAATCACACTGCCATGACTGTTTTCTATTAGTCAGCATTGGAAATTTATGTGTAGTTCTCCAAAGTTCAACTGAGGCAAAGGATATGTGCAAGTTTACTTCACTCTGCTGCTGGGTATGTTCGTTTTGGCAATTCTGCCAAAATTAATTGATTTCACTCCATTTCGCTTCACACTAAATGCTGATAGGACCGGGCAATTTCTGTGAATGTCTGTTCCATCCATATCTTTATGTATGAGTTCATCTTACATGAGGTAACATGTTATCTCGTCTTGTAAAGTAAAATATAATTGGCAAATATTAAATAAATCATAAGTAAATCTGCACTATGCTGTATTTTATACCGTTGTTCCCAATGTGGAACATCAAATTCTGTCTTCATGCTATCTAAAGAAGCAGAAATGTGTAACACATTAAAAAAAAAGTGATAAATAACAAATAAGGCAGGGACATGCAGCCACACTGAGTTTCATCCATCCCACCTTAAGGGACACATGTGGGTCTACAACATATTCCATTTACCTGACGTAAAAGCAGGCAAGTCACCCTCATGTCTGCTCTGACATACATCACATGTCTAATTTTCTAACATTTAAGATAACTATACACCCTGGAAGCATAAGTCAGAAGTCTGTGAAATAGGTTAGAAAAGTTTGTCTGCAAAAAGTGTGCAGTAATGGCACCTGTTGTTGTGTTGAAATTAAGCAGCTGCTGACACTTCAAATCTGCCACCTGCAGTGTCATAGAAGCCTCAGATTAGCAGCAACAAATGACGCATTTCAGCAAATTGGTTCCTGTGTGCTCGGGCTTTAACTTCAATCAAAGTCTCCTACAAACCCTGGCCTCAGTGGTAAGCTATACCCTGGTTTCAGAAATTCTCAGGTGGAGATGACAAGCTGTCTGAAAGGAGAGAAGGTACCCACCATTTGGGGTCTTCATCCCTAGAAATAATAAGTTCTGAGTAAGCATATTTTGATACCGCAGTATTAGGAGGAATCCCTATGGCTCAGTGGATTAAGTCTTGTGACATGATGTGAATCCTCCCAATCGTTGTCACATTGTCCTTTTTCCTGTTGCTCAGTGAAATGAATCAAGCAGAAATGCTTTTATGTGGCAGGAAATGGAGGGAGAAGTACAGAAGCACTGTAACAGACTGAGGGAGAAATAGGGAGGGTGGAAAGACATATTTCTCCCTCAAAGATTGATAAAAGAGAGATATTTCTGTAACTCTAGGCTAATTCAATGAGTAGTGCCAGATCTCGCTGGGGATTTACAGGCCTGGCTTCAAAACAATTAGCTGGAGAATGGGAGCCGTTTAAAAGACGAGGAGACGAGGAAATCTTAATACAGCTGTGGGTATTTCCCCATGGAGGAGTCATTTTTACAACCTCCTTACAGAGTCTCTCTCTCTCACCCTAATACTGCTAGCCAATCTCCTCTGTCTCATTTCATACAGAAGACAATTTTCTGAAAGCTGCTGTAGGGAAAAAGGAAAGAGGAAAGTGAGGAAGAGAAAAGGACAGCAGTGCCGAGAGAAAGGGAGGAGAAATAAAAAAAAAAGAAAGAGATATGAGATATGAGAGTGTGAGATGGTGTTAGAGAGACGCACAGAGGAAGTTATAGAGACAGAAAGAGAGAGATAAAAACAGTGAGACAAACAAGAATAAAAAGACAGAAACAGAAAGAAACACAACCGTAGAAAGAGATAAGGCTCAGCAGAAGTTAGGTTGTGGTTGTCTGGGGAGCTGGAAGATTGAACACCCTTCTCTCTGTCTTTATGAGGACTTCCTGCTTGCCACCCTATGTATGCTGAGGGCCAATCAGCGGGTCCGTCTGACCATGGGGGCCAATCAGCCAGAGCACAGAAGAACAAAGTCAGCGCGTCCTTGTCGACACAGGTAATCAAAGACACTTTTAAACCGCTGCCACTTTTCACATGCTCTTAACCCAGGGTTATCCACCCTGTCACACATACAGTAGAGGCTACCTTGAGGTGGTTTAGCCCCTTTTCACAAGGCTGGACTACAGTACATATTACTAATAAGTAATTAGCAGCGACATAGTTAAATACACAGTTCAATTCAACAATCAAGTTGTAATTACAACTGAGAAACTGATTTTCCTGAGAGCTCTGATAAAGTAGATCCAGCGTGGCACTAAATAATATACAACTGCCTTAACAAGCAAACACATGCCTTGTGTAGGACAAAGTCAGTCATTCAAGGTAATTAAATGCTCATTTAAAGCTACCCTAATCAGTACTTTTAGATTAATAAACGTTCAAATTGCTATGTGTAATGTGTAAGGCGTTGCTCACAGTAATGAATCTACAGTGAGTTATCACCTGACTCTGCAGTTCCCCTCAGCGGTATGGAGTTTGGGTTTTATGGCCTGCAACTTTATTGTTCTGGTTCATTCTCACTGTTCTCATTAACTGCATTTTGTGGGCGCAACAGGCAGCTGTTTTCAGCAACAAAAGCTCTGATAAACACACTGTGTGTTGTACATCTGCCCAGCATGAAACAGCAGAGAGACTAAGTTAGCATCTAGCGGGTGAACTTACGGGAACATTTAGCAGCTAGACAGTAAATATATTTACCCTCAAAGGAATGGGTGTTCCAGATCTATTGATGATTGAAGGAACTACTTGTTAACAACTTTGTCATACCAACTTTGTAAAGTGAGAATATGTAATTGTTGTGTTTACTGCTTTTTATGCTGCCCTCTAGTGGTGACAAACTCTGTTCATGCATGGTTTACTGACTGAAATGCTGCGGTTATGCCCATGCACACTATTTTTTAACCCTCATTCAAGCAACTCTGTTATCATAATAACCTATGATCGTGACATCAGGGAAAGAATAACTCATGTTTTCATTACTAATGTGAAATTGTATTTTGCACAGGACTAAGAGCAAAATTACTGTGCAGTTTACAATGTTGTCGTGAACAGTGCATGCAAGACAGCTCAAACCAAAAATGATACTGTGGAAGTTTCTCTACTTGATTTGTTGCCAGCAGTGAGTCGGAATACCAAAATCCTACTAGCACTACCCATGACTGTAAAATGATAGCGACCTGTGTACCAAGTTAACAGTCTAACCAGTCGAAAGAAAACAAATATATTTTCAGTGTAATCTTAAATCTCCAAAAAGCAAAATCAAAACGATTCCTCTCAGGACAGTAATGCCACTGGCTGCAGAGTGATGCATCTGCAGCCAGTGGCATTACTGTCCTAAGAGAAAGGATTAAAGAGATTTGTTATTTCTTTGTTTTGGCCAATTTACACCTTAAGCTTTACACCGTAAACTCAGCTTAAATTCATATTTTTACAACCAAAACCAAAACCAGTTAGAATGACTTCATTGTCCCAGTGCAGGCAACAACGAGGCCTTACAGATTCCATCTTTTGTATTTGTCCTGCTTGTGTAGTGTCTTATAATTCTTATCAATTTTTCTCAGTAACAAACATGTCTTCTGCACATCATACCAACAGTATATACATATACAGCAGTTCTCTGTGGCGCAGCAGCCCATGTCATCAGACTACTCCCTCTCACACCTCCTCCTCTCAGTATGATAAATGGACTTCTCCCTGGAGAGTAAACAATAAAGTCATCCAACCTCAACCCTACCAGTCACTGTCACTTTCAGGGATACACAGTCACAGGTTACATGTAGCAGTGATACAATTATTAGACATTTAGACACACTGCACAATGAAAGCATGTAAGAATGTCACGCCAGAAGGTGACAATGACTCGAGGCTGACTTCTGATCTGCAGGGTTCATGCAGGAAAAATGACTTTTTAAATGCTGTCTATTTTATCATCTTTGGGGACAAAGCAGAGCATTGTGAAGTATAGGTAGTATAACAGTATTTTGTAGGAATGAGAGCGAAAGTTGTTGACACCTTCCTAATTCCTGCCTCACAATGCACTAAGAAACTCAATGAAGTATTTGTTTTTTAATATTTTCTTGTGTCTTTCTTCCTATTTTCTTGCTTTTGTAATATTATTGTCTTTATCAAATGACCATAAATGGCGTAAATGCTTTTAATGCTCAGAAACGCCATCTGTTTAAGCTAGTGTTTGCAGCTGCCAATCAAAAGCAAGGTCTTGTGTAGGCCAAGTTGTCCCAAACCCTCAGAATCATCAACATCAAGAAAAAAAAACATGCACCTCTCCTCATTTACTGGACTTGTGACTTTCTGTTAACCTGAAGGAAATTGAAAACCCTCTAAGTAAGAGTACCACAGTTGGACAACCACTTGTGAATGAAATAGGTTTTCTCCCTGTGTATTCTGCTTTTAATTCAGAGTTTTTGTATTATTTGCATGTTAAGGTGTCTTTCTCACTGGGGACCAATTAAATGATAAAGCAGTGCTGTTACAGGTTTATGTTAATTCACTCTGCAAGAGGCTTGTATTGATAAATGGCGTGGAATTACAGAACAGCAAATAACTGCGGGTGGTGTACATTATTTTCCCTTTTTTTAATTGATAAGGTTGCAGAGGAAAATTTTGTGTCTTAAGGTGAAGTGAGGCAAGCCTTTCTCAAGGGTAGTTATTTCTAAAGAGCACTATGAAAGAAATACAGAGGGGAGGAGAGGTAGAAACACATACTCTAAACTAATGCAGTGGCTCAACAGCTTGTGCAGCTCAGGACACAAGTGAAAATGGAGGCTCTTATTGTGGTAGCCAACATCATTAAAGCTGCATTAAGCAATATGTTTTACATTAACATTGAATCAGATGGCTTTCTGAATCAACAGCCCAGTCTGCTCTCCTGCTTTTTCAGCTCATTCTCTCGCTTTGTCGACCGACAGAACCAAAACAATCCTTGTTCATATAAAAGCAAGGGCAGAGCTCTTCAGCCTGGTTGCTCACACAAGCCATTTGTACACTAGAGAAGATGTGAGTGGAGTTGGTGAACCAAGGCTGTAGGCCGCTTTATTGGCTATGTGCAACTTCAAATGTAGTTAAGCTTGAACACTGTTGGGGAAGTGAAAAGAGGTTGTACTATGCAAATTAGTTACAGCACAGAGTTAAGATCTATTTTTTATCACATTGCCTTTGGCAGATTCCATTCATTTCTTTACATTTAAGATGTAAAACCTCAGTATTGTTCTGTACAATTATCATTAGTTGAAATGGCGTCCTTCTCTCCCATTTTCATGGATGCTAAACTAGATTAAACATCATTTTAATCAATCACTGTTGAGTTTATTGTGAGGCTAACTACATACAACGTACCTGTTAGTGTTGACTTAACACTCTAATTCTGCAACATGCAATAGTGCAACAGGTTGCTGAGCAAAAACACTTGTGATTTTTGGAGATACATTCAACAGGTGCTCAAAAAAGGGGACTCTGATGGGATGCCCCTGTTTCTGTTTCTTATAGTATGGACTAATACTGAGTTTGTTTATTGGTCAGGAAAAATAAATACCACATGAATGAGACAGAATGATACAGATGATTTATATGACTCAAGATGACTATCACAGCTACATTATCACTTACAAAGAGGTTCTTCCTAAATAACAAGGACTAATTTATACAAAAGCATCTGGAATTTGTATGAAGTGTGATCCACTTGGACTTGGACTGACGCGTACTGAGACAGACAAATGGACCAAAACATACACACAAGCACATAAACACACACACACACTCAGCCATGAGTCAGAAAGGCCCCTTGATGTTCTCATCAAGCCAGAAGGCACAGCAGGGACTGACAATTCACTGTCAAGAGACAAATCAGCACACACAAATACACACACACACAGGACAGGGAGAATAATGTCTAAACATTTCCCCCAGAGAAGCAGTGGTTCTTTCATCAAAAAGTTAACCGTTTGTGTTTCCGCAGGAAGGATGGATATTAAGAAATGTAGCGGATGTGTGTTTGCACACTTCTGCGTCAGTGTGTCTTTGGAAAGAGACAAAGTACAGCTAGCTATGGTCTTCTCATTTCTTCATAAATCAGACTGACAGATATTACAGAGGTTTATCAATGACAAAACCACTATTGAGTAAACAGAAAAAGTCAAGCTGTAATCAGTGTGCCAGTCAAAGTTTGAGAGCACAGAGGGATAGTTTTACAAGTACGAAACAAGTCCACAACACAAAATTGAGTGGTCTTCAAAACTACTTCAAAATGGAAACTTTGCGTCCCACCTCCATCTACCACCTTCAAAAAATAAAATGTTTTCTAAACTGCTGTAATCTTGCCAGACTTTGTGTTATCATTCCTGCAACAGTATCTTCAGCATTCACACTGACTGCTTCACTAGCTCCTCAGAGGCAAAATCATTTATAAGTGTGTAAGACACATTGGATCTGAGCCCATAGACAGGGCCAAGCATCCGTCTATGTTATCGCTGAAGGTCTTCATAATTACTTAAAGTCTTTCATCTTCAATACTGTATTTTATGACTTTTGTATAGTTTAGCTGTAACGTGAACCAGCCAATCACTTTAAGAACAGTCAAGGCCTCCGTTTCACACCATAGAGATTGACTGGTTTCAGGAGTTATCATTTTCACGTTTAATGTTCAGTAAAGTAATATATAATTACTCAAATTAATCGAGTGCATTAGCTCAAAAATAAAATGATCCTTGAGAGTTCAATGAAACGATGGGAACCCTGTGACGTTTCACAGCATACAGTCTGACATGTCAGAGTAAGACAAGCACAGCTTCGGCATCCTGCTATTGTTGATACTGTGACATTGTCACATCTTCGTGGCTTACTGGGACACTTGAATAGAGTGTAACCACAGTTAATGTTATTAGTAACACCTGTGCTTTTCTTATAAGTCAAAATGCTGGCTGTGAAGAAGGCATACAAAAAGGCACAACAAACACAGATTTGTTTACATGCAGTGTTTCACATTGTGTGTCCTTAAGGCTCGAAATGTTTTCTATGTTACAAATCCTTTTAAAAGGCTTGAAATCCTGAAACCTGTTTTGTTTACTGTCTTCTCTCTCTTTACCTTCAATGGTATATCTGTCATCAGCAGGGAGCATCGACATGCATTGCCAGCCTCTGAGAGCCTTAGAGATAACAACAGTGCATTACTTAACTCCGCCATGATATGAAACTTTCCCTCTTGTGCTGCAAGTACTTCATGCAGTTGTGTTTGTGATACTAAAAAGATGAAATCCGAAGTCTTCAGTGATGGTGCAAGTCAAGTCCGCCATTTATCCCTTTGGTTCATTTCGCACAACTTTCATATATACAGTATGTGCTTTTAATTGCCTTTAATTACGTACTGGCAATCATGAATGCTTTCTTACAATCTGGTGTTTTCATCTGTGTCTCTATCAAATGCTATTATCACAGTGCTTACTGTAAGAGCAGCTTCTGTTTTCAGTTGCTGTGTAATTGTTGTTGGCCTGTCAAATCAGTAGGTTAGGATTATAAATGAGGTCCACCCACGCAGTGATTTCACATACTCTGGCTGATTAGACCTCTTCTCAGGACTCTGGGGGTGTACGCAAACTGTGCGTGGTTGACATCTCCCCTGACTCTCCTTGCTAGCTTTTTTTTTGGAATCAGCTAAGGTGGGACAAATTACACCTTTATTATTCTTAAAGGTACATGGAGTCCTGACCTCATGGATTTCCCAACAATAGGTCTCACCGCCTTCAACCTGAGCAGAGGTCCAGTCAAGCATAATAACCCCAAAGTGTGTGTTTGTGTGTGTGTGTGTGTGTGTGTGTGGGGGTGTGTGCGTGCGTGCGTGCGTGCGTGCGCGCGCGTGCGTGCGTGTGTGTGTGTGTGTGTGTAGGACTAAATCTGATGTATTTAGTTTAGTGAGAGATGAGTAACAACAGGTTGGTTTAAGATTTTGGGGTTAGATTGTTTCGTTAGTTGTTTTGGGCAGTGCTCTATTCTAAAGCTTTACAAAATAATAATAAAACTGCTACTTTGTGAACTTTGATTGCTGCCTCGGCTGACAATTTTTGGTAGTGGTAATAGTGGGCATTCAAACATGTAGTGTCCAGGTTTGCCTTAAACCAGGGACATAACACAGCTCAGTTAGTGTGTGTTTCAAAGCACAAATGAGACACTGTTAGCTCAGACTTGCAGAAAGGACTATGAGGCTGCAGAGTTCTCTGATAACTCTAAACGCCTGGCTTAAGATCAATAATGCAGCCACAGCTACAGTACAGTGCTGCAATGAACTGACAGGACTGACTGACTAATAGGGTTAGACTGCCTTCACACTGACAGCAGATGTGGATTAGCTGATCTGCTCTGTGGAGCTGTTATCATCAGCATGTTCTTCTCTGTCAAGTTCTGTAAACGTTGTCAAGAAGACTGTAGTACATGAACCTAAAAGCAAGAATTTATTTTTTCATGTGGATTTTATTAGCTACCGTGCAGTTATTTCATCTTCATTGATATTAGTCAACCCTTGCAATGACTGCAGGATGAAAACATACAGAGAAATGTAATTTCTCTTTGCCTTAGTCAGAAATTGTAATGTAAGTAGATGCAGTTCAAGTATGTACTGTATGTTAGTATGCAAGTATGAATAGTAATTATAGCTTATCACTGATAAATCAGCATATGATGGCTGATTAATAACAGAAACAGTACAGTACAGAAAATATGTTTGAGGTAAATTAGAATCAGTGTCTGTCATTGTCCTGGGCAGTATATATTTTGTTCAAAATTCATTTATCCTTTCATAATTAATATATATATTTTATTATTATTAATCTTTTTACTCTTTGTAGCCAGCTGACAAACTGGAGACAGTGAATGTATCTTCAGCGCTGTAGATAAATATTGTGAGTTTTGTACTTGACCAATACTTTATTTACACTGGTTAAAAAGTAATGGGTAAATATAAATGTCTCAACGGACTCACATTTAAACTGCACAGGGATATCCTTTATACGTTTTTCTCTACACTCCATACATATGTGATTCATTTTTTTTTTTTTTTTACTGCTTTACCATAATTGAATTTTAAGGTTCATTATCAATCTTGGAAATAGTGGTTTGACAGAAAAATTCTTAATACAAGGTCCATTGACTGAAAAATTTCAGGGGCTTTCAGCCACATCTCATGTCCCATACATACTGTAGGTCCTGTCAGCAAATGGCGATGGAGATGGCTTAGACATTATCATATGACCTGTACTTAGAGCTGCATTTTTTGTCAATCTACTTTCATATTCTTTTGTGTTGCCTCTCCTTGCAGCTACAGTATGCAAAGCACATTGAGCTGACTTGTCTATAAATACATTATGGCCTATACTGCTTGGCTTACCTTTACATTTATTCTTTACAATTCAGCAGGCATCCTTTAATTCTATCGTCTTAACTGTTATAGACAGTCTCCTGCTCAGGATTTAAGTACATGTGTCTACGTGTGTGTGTGTTGGCTTGTTTGACTATATTCATGCAGGGTCCAAAAACCTGGAGCTCACAAGTTTTTGAGAGTTAGGCTAAGGCATTTAGTTATGACGGCTAAGGTTAGGGTAAGGGGCTAGGGAATGCATTATGTCAGGCATGAGTCCCCATGAATGAGTAAAACAAGGATGTGTGTGTGTGTGTGTGTGTGTGTGTGTGTGTGTGTGTGTGTGTCTAGCTAAGGAGGAAACTCAGGGAGACAGTTGCCACCACCATTTCAGCACCCAGCAGTAAAGTATTGATCTCTTGTTTCAGCAGCTCTCTCTTTTTCCATCTCTCTCTCATCACTGTCTGTTCCTGTCTTCTATCCCTCTCTTCACTCTCTCTCTGTTCAACCGTTTCATTGCCACTACGTTTTATTTAATTTATTTTTATCCTATTATATTCCATATTTTTCCTTTCCCTCACACAGAACATAACTAATCCTTTTACTAATTTTACCTTCTTTCCCTCTCTCCTCTCATTTTCTCAAATTCTCCCCGATTCTATCCTTTCCCATCCTCTTCTCATGCTGTTTTTCCTCCCCTTGCATCCATCTCTTCCTGACTCCTACAGATGTTAACCTTGTAGCGCAGTTTTCTCAGGTTGGAGACACAGAGAAAGGGTTAGAAGCAATGCAGAGCTCAATACCTCCACCCTCAGGTAATGAAGTGAACTTTTTCTCTCACAGCTTGACTGTAATAAAATCAAACCTTGATGATTCATGGATTTTTACAGCATTGCTGTAGAGGGCTGTAAATCATTTTAAGATATGGTTCTCATAAACCGTGGCATGGAATCATCGTTCCTATGCAGACAGAGATGTATAACATTGGGATGCTGCTTTCATGAGTCTGTTGTTCACCTGAAGACTTTGAGGGGAACAGACAGACAGATAGACAGACAGACAGACAGACAGACAGACAGACAGACAGACAGACAGATAGACAGATAGACAGATAGACAGATAGACAGATAGATAGATAGATAGATAGATAGATAGATAGATAGATAGATAGATAGATAGATAGATTCTAGATTCTTAATGAGGGTCACCTTCAGAGTACGTCATATAATTATAGATACCGTTTTTGTCCTATTTATCACCCACCAACTGCTCGGAATTTCAATCAAGAAAAAAAAAAAAAAACTATATATAGAAAAAGGCATAAAAAATGTAAATGTATTACTCAAAATTAAACAAATTGACAGCCTCATTGCCTCAGTGCTATACAAGTACTTTAAAAAATTTCCAAATCTAAGTTCTGAGTGAGACAAACAGCTACAGTATGTGAAATCCCTTTCATTTATTTACATTATAAATTGCTTTGGAACCCACAGACAATGCTGGTGTCATCAGTGTTGACCCAGAACTCCTGGGTCTTTAGTACAGTTGTCACGAGAACCAATACTTCAATACCAATGTCAAAGCCAAAGTTCTACTTTCCCTACAGTACCATAGGTGCCGAAGGTACAGTAGATGTTGTCGGTACTGGAGATGTGATTCTGCCAGGACAGGGGGGGCAGTATAATAACCCTATAAGCATCCTAGTCTGACATCAACAGGTCCACCGTGACTTGTGGAAAAAAAACACGCCCACATTGGTGTATGGAGATACTCTATATTTGATGCAAATTGGCTGGGACAAGTTACAGACAAACAAAAGCCAGTAGCAAAAAGTACCAGCATTTCAAATGAAAGGAGGAATCACGTCAAACTTATCTAAGCAGCTGAGACTGGATCTGTACCCTGAGGTTTCAGTTGTTAACTTTATATTAACAATATGTCAGTATGTCAAAAATTTTACATCGTTTCTGATTTGCAGCAGCTGGTATCTGTTGGAGCAACGCTAACCACACAATATTCACAAAGACTAATGTTAACTTGTTTAGGCTCATAAAAAGACCTGTTTGCTCACATTAGTAGGCTACAGTCAAAGCGCTCAGTCTGTCAAAATATAACACTGACTTTTAAACAAATATTATATTGAGAATTGAGAATTTAGTCTATTGAGATTCATGGAATTTCATTGGTATTGGCACCGACCACCAAGTCTGGTATCGTGACATCCCTGGTCTTAAGATATTTAGAGACTCTTCACTAAGGTAGCTGGTTCGTTTGTTGGTTCCATCAACACTATATTGGAGAAAGAGACATAGTTATAAGGATAAGCTGACAACATAGGCAATCTATGGGTGACAAGGAGAAGGAAAGGGAAAAGACAAGAGGCGAAGAAGGGAGGGGTTAGAGAGAAGGGAGAAATGAGAGGAAATAATGGGAGGGGACAGGGGGAGGATGAAGAGGATACAAGGAGAGAATGGAGTAAAAGAGAAGAGAAGTATGGAGAAGAGGAGAAAGGAGGAGATAGCGTGTGTTGTCACTCTCATCGCAGTTTCTGTTCCTTCATTGTCAGCCTGCGTCAGCTGAAACGCTGAAATTGGCATTTTCCCTGGGACAACACACACACACACACACACACACGCACACACGCACACACACACACACTCACACAAAATGCGCTTACAGATACACACAAACACGCACATACATGCAAAAAGCCACATGCACACAGACCGTACAACTCATCCCTGCATGTTTTCTTCATGGACAGAGAAACTGAAGGGGGGACAGGGGGATAAAACCAGAATACACACATGTTCATACATGTGCAAAGCCTGAAAATGCTGCAGACCGATGAGCTGAACAGGATAACATTCATTGAATGACTTCATTCATTCTGCCCTAGTAGGTTTTGAACTTTGAAAAGGTGGTGTCTGATTGATGTTCTGTTTCAGTGATAAGCAGTACTAAACAGCAATCCAGACTCCAGTTTACATACTTCAGTGTCCTTTCATCACAAATTATCGCCATATATTGCAAAGTTAAATATACAAATAAACAGTGGAGGGCAAAAGTTTACCCTCAAACCCCCCAAATAAATAAAAGTACATAGACTTGGAATCAGATGCTCCTGTTTATAAATTAACTTTCTATCCAGGGCCAACATAAATGATTCAGGTCTTACTCTGTTTTACAGCCAAGTTTTTTCTTTGTTAACAGCAAATTTTCTATGAATCATCACAATTTATCTGTGTTCAGTTTGTATTTTACTCTAATAGAGGTTACGTAAATCCCAGTTGGTTCACATTTAATGGGATATTTAAGTGAATGAAAGTTAGCAAGAAATGAAACTCCTGCAGATTGAAGCAGTTAGCAATAAAATCTCTACAATAAATTCACCATTCCTAAAAAAAATTACAAATAATCCCTGCTGTTCCCTGGTTGCACCACTTCAAATAGCCAGACTGCGCACACGCACACACACACAATCACAGATACGTGCAATCACATAATTTGAATACAAAGGGATAAACAAACACATGCGCATGAAACACACACCTCTCCTGGCAGCAGATCAAGAGAGGAATGCTTTTTGTGCGTGAGTTCATATGTGTATTGTGTATATTGCATCTGTGTTTGTATAGCAAGTAAAAAGAACAGCTTCTCGGACAAATCCAGTGTAAATAATCATCCTATCCTGGCCGTCCAGATACCAACACTCTGTCCCATGTGGCTTCATTACTGTTGCTGCTAATTAAGCAGCTCCAAATAAACACCATCTTCTGCCTTCATTAACACAAACACGGCAGCATCATCACATGCTTAAACTTGATGAAGTTGTTGATGCCGACACAGATAAATATGGAAATACATTATATGCTTTTAACAATGTAGAAAATTAACACTATATAATATGATGTATTTACTATTCCATGTAGAGTTTGTATTCCCAGCTGTTGACATTTACACTACCATTTTTGTATTGTCTTACCTCTTGGTAATCTATGGCTAGTAGCAAGTAATACTGAAAGTGCCAGACTAACATTTGTTGAATATGAATCACAATATGAAGTAAACAATTTGCATACATTATATTTGGTGTAACAGCACTTTACAATACTATTTATTACAATTAAACAGGTAACAGTGATGGATTTAAACTCACCTGATTAATAAATTCATATTCCTCTATGTCAAAAATGTAAAACATGGCTATTAATAATATATATCAATCACAAAAATTATTGTTAAATCCAAGTTTAGAGTTGTTAAGTCATCAGCCATACCAGCGTCTCTCAGCTGTACTTAGGCACATTGGTACTGTGAGTTAAAAGCTAATGTGGTGATGTTTAGAAGGTATAATGTTAACCATGTTTACCATCTTCATTTAGGGTGCTAACATGCTATGGTTAATAGCACTAAACTATGGCGACCAGATGTCACAGTTTGTCTAGGACTGTTTCAACCTGGGTGTCCCGAAGTCCAACAAATATCTCTACAACACTAAAATATCCCAGTTTTTTCACAGTCATAATGAGAATATTGCACTTGGTTTGAGTGCTTACGTAGATGTTTATCATGTTCTGACCGTCACAACCATCCGACCGTCCAACCCCCACCCCTGAAGAAACCAAAGAAAAAAAGAATTTAACCTAAAATATAAAAAAACGAAATATATATCATTTATGTTTTTTACACGTGCACTTGTTTCGCTTCAGCTGAATGTCAGAGACCCTATTGAGTTTTGCTGTCATTTACGGTGGCGAAACAAACACAGAGCTGAGTGGAGCAGAGGAGAGACAGGTTTACAACTCGTTAAGTTAAGTGCAATAAAAGCTTTCAAAGAAGTGTTATAAATCCCTCTAAAACCAAAGATGGACAGGCGTCGACCCCAGTCCATGAGAAAACCTTCAGCGCATTTTTCTGGCCTTAGAAAATGTGGTCTAAACCTTTGCAGTCTCAGGGTAAACGTTGGAATAGCTGATTCTGAAGCAAGGCTGACAAGTGGCATTCATGATATATATGACCTGTTTTCAGTTTATTTCTCCCCATAATGCAAGACTATCAGCTCTTTATCCAAGAAACAATACAGGCGGACAGGGGGGAAAAGAAAAACTGTTCAACTGTTACTTTACTTCCCAATTTGGCGTTCTCTCTCTTCCAGATAATCTTAATTCGGCTGATAATCGGCTTTTACTGACTCATAGTGGAGGATAAAGCTGTCTCTATATATTAACTTCATGACCACCAACTCACCGTATGGATAATAGGACAATCACAATTCATCCACCTCCACCTACATCCACCAGTGGAGACCACTGGATGGTGATGCGATTCATCAGCAGCTGCCAAGTGGGCAACAAATGAAGATCTAGTTTAATTAATTTGAGTCTGCAGTCGCTGTGTGTAATTACAAAAGAGCTGAATGTGGATAAAATCATTGAATTGGGGTGAATTATATCAGAGGTGTTAGAGCAAAATTATTCTTAGTCCTTTAAGGACAAGAAACACATGCTTTAAAAATTGGCTAAATGCATCTGTGTTACATGTCCACCTGCATTCATATAATATGTCTGCATAGCAGTCTGTGCGTGTGCATGTATGTATGTGTGTTAGTATGTGTGTGTGAAATAATGAGGAGGAGATAAAACACAATTGTATGCTAAAATCTCATCACTTCAATTTATTCCTCCATTACAGTTCAGAGTTCAGTACAGTGCAGAGAGAGAAAAGCCTTTGATTATGAAGCTGTTAAAAACTAGAACACAATGTAAACAGCAGACCGCCAGACTGAACCCGTACGTTTTCTTTCATCAAAACAGAATTGATCCCTGATTTGCATACAAAGACATTTGGCTACAAAATGCTTGGAACTTGCAAATATTTGAGGCATTTGTTTGAAGACTGCAGTTTTGTGTTTTTTTCCAGAGTTTTGCTTTCACAAAGTGTGAGGTTGACAATGTCAGAGGAGCTGCAGACTCAGAGAAAAACTGTGATAAAATGCTTCATAACCCCATGACTAAAGGACACCTCACCTCTCATCTTGTAACCCTTCAAATCTCCATCTTTCCCCACCTTTCCTATTTCCAACAGTTTCCCCTTGGGCACCCTCTAAGGTGAGAAAAGGGTTGTATTACTATCCCATTTTAAAGTCACAGAAGACTGAGTGTGCTGGAGATAAAGGGGAAGAGATTATCTATACTTGTACAAAGGTTGAAGTTAACACGAGCATCACAGCCTCACATTTTGAGCTTTTAGTTTGAAACTGGAAAGTTTACACTGGTGTCACAAGATAGCAAATTAGCATCTAGTAGAATTTCACAGTGTTAATGAGTGCTGATTTTTCAGTGACAATTATATGGAGTTGACAAGTTGACTGGAGTGTAGTTTGTTCCCTCATAGAGTTGATTTGTTTTTCTGAGTCAATTGTTCAAAACTACATCAAGGTCTTAAATGAACTCTTATTACTCTTATTAAAAGTTAACACTGTGTTTGATTTCTCTAAACACCACTAAATATAACTATTCTGAAGTTAAATTAACAAGCCTAATCGCAGATATGAGTTACAGTATATGCACGTGATGTTGACTGGTTTCTTTTTTCAGGTTGCTTTTTTCCCCAAGCAAAAAACCTCAAAAGGATATCTTGACTTTTTGAATTTCAGTCTGTTTTTCATCACGTCACACTTGTCACATTGAGGAAAAAATGTTTTTTAACAGTTTAGTTTCATTTATTAGTTTGCTCACTGTATGTTCACGCACACATATATTTATTTACCATAAGGGGCACTTTGAAATGTTTAGGCATTTTGAAAGCTTTTCTGTAAGATTGAATGAATCACAACTGTGAACAAAGGAGAACAGATTAAAGACCGTCTTCTGCGGTAACACGGACAGTAAGTGTCACAATGGCTGGAAAAAGTAATGGGGAAAGAAAATGTTGTTTGGAAGACGTTATGACATCATAATGTGGCACCCCACTGAAAATTCATGAGTATGAATTAACGAGTGCAGAAAATGTCACCTCCAACAGATCAGTATTCTGACATGTTTCTGGGTGGGTATGTGTGTGTGTGTGTGTGTGTGTGTGTGTGTTTGTGTGTGAGAGAGAGAGAGAAATATTATTCACTCATTAACAATAGTAAAATGACTAATGCTGCCACAGACCACAAAGCCTCATGGCATACTGATTCTATCAAATCCAAATGACATTAATGCTGTTGTCACAGCATGTTAATTATGAGATACATTTTAGTAAAGAATATGGGAAAAATATGCTCATTTTTGTTGAAAAATGAGATAGAGCTAAGGAGTTGGTAGAGGCCAAAATCAGAGCTAAAGGGAGAGTGAATATTTGATTTATATTCAAATAATTGCCAGAAACACAACTCCACTTGAATACTAATATTGCTCAGTTTGCTGGCTGTGTGAATAGGCAACTGTCTCGAAAGTTCACCTCACAATATCATAAAATTGCAATATGGTGATTATATGTCAGTATATGTGAAGATTTTAAGCACAATCTTTAGCTTCCCTGTCTATGAATATATTTGTGAAGGTTAATCTAAATCAGTCACAGTCAATTTGCTCTAACATGGCCAAAAGCAGCTGCATGAAGCAGCCATGAACCTTTCCTTATTCCTTCCCATTGTGCCGGACAAAATTTTACACCAGAAAACATCCTCGCTAAACCTCCATTGTTTTTTTTTCTGCATGGTCCTGAGTTCACACAGCATACAGTGAAACCAGATCTGATGAAATTCTTTTTGGCGAGGACACCAAACACACCTATTTCACGGTAGGGGAAATACTCCGGCCACAAATGAAACAGATAAAATGGCTCTCTATTCAGTCTCATACAAATCATTTCCCTTCTACATCACTTCTCATGTAGCAAGTGGTGAATGACATTTCCCCGGGCCAAATGTTAAACATGGTCTGCTTCACATACACACACGCACACACACAGATAAAATGCATGCATATAAAAACAAACTGTCTTGTCCCTCTCAGCTTATTCTCTCTGTCTAACTCCCACTTGTGCCCTTTAATAATCTGTAGCGAGTCAAACTATTTTAGGTGGCATTAAACTCTGTCTGCTGCTTGCATAGCTCCGATGCATTTCACAACGGTGGTAAACTGCCCTGATTGTAACCTCCTACATGATGTAATTATCTTTGAGTTTAAGTTCAATATTTTGTCATTTTTTCTGTAAAATGCAAGACTGAACGACATAGGGAAGAGAGTCAGGGCTTCAGAGCCAATGTGACATCTGACAGGGTGTGATTCATACTCAAACTGACAACAATGTCAACATGAAGCATAAGTTCACAGCCAATGAGACACAGGTATTTACCATCAAATGGGATCCTTGTTGACAGTGATAGTTTCAAGTTGGGATACATTTGGGACAAATACAAAACCATGCTTTGGCCCAAGCACATATCCACTATCATATGAAGTGGGAGTAAGTATTTAATGAAAAAGTAATAATAAAGACGCAAACAAAACATTATAACAGCCATGGGGTGCACCTACAATACAAGTCATCTTTTACCCTCCATACTTGACTAAAATGTTTAACACATAATATATATATATTTTTGAATATATTTCATCAAGACAAATTCTAACAGAGAAAAGGTCTAGGTAACACATTGTGTTTTACTAAGATCAGTTTTTCCTAAAGTGCTGTTAAAGGTATTTTTTAGAATATGTTTGTCCAAATCCAATAAACATCAAACTGCTGAAGCTGACAAGAAAGCAGAAACAGTTATTGACTCGCTGTACTGTGGGGCTCTGATGTAAATGAGGGACTTGCCCTGAATAATCTGATTGGACAAAACACTAATGTTGTCCTCGGTCAAAAGAATTTTTTTTAATAATATCATAACTCTCAAAATTGAGCAAATAGAGAACTTTCAATCATTTATAAACTGATAAAAATCAGCTATTTGATTATGATGTAATTCTTTACAATCTAATTCGCTACAGAAATAAAATCTCAGATATTGCCGGGGAGAAAATATAATTACACTTTAACACTTTAGCCAGAGACTATTAGCCAAAACTGATATCCATCAAATTACAGTCCAAGTAAAAATCCCAAGAGTCTGAGCCACAGCATTCTCCTCGTAGATGTAACAACATTCATATGTTCCTACAATAATAGTCATGTATACTAAGAAAAAAATAAGCACAGAAACATAAGCTAGGGAGAAAAGGTCCGTTTTTTAAACACAACAGAAGGGTTTCCAGAGTGCTGCATGATTCAGTGAGGGAGGGAACCTGAAGGGTTCTTTAAAGAAAAAGCTTTCAGATAGATCAGAAAGTTGCTCTGTAGTTCTGACTATCATGGGAAGGTTATTCCACTATTAGAAAGCCAAGAGGAGAGAAGGCCTGTGGATAAGTGGAGCTCACTTTTCCGTAGGGAATGAGGGTGGATGAGTCCAGTAATACAGGATGCTGCATTACCCAGAACACTAGGACAGACCATGATCTGGCCATGTGAGGGTGTAGTTCTTCTACCAGCTGTACAAGCAGATCTTTTCCAGGGTCCTTGACATTAGGAAGTTTGCTATCATTCATTCCTCCATCCACTCTTTTCCCAATCTTTTCCCAGTTCCATTCATCTAGCAGGCAGTACATCCCTCTCTCTTTCTCTCTCTCCCTCTCAACCTTTTCACTCCCTCAGACATGTGGAGATGGATGGACAGTGTGTGCAGGAGTCCTTGGCTGAACTGTAGAAGTGCTGACGTGGCGCCAAGCCCTCTAACAGCGCGATGACGCCTCTATCTGTCTCTCCATGATGCACTCTCTCTCTAACACACACACACACACACACACACACACACACACACACACACACACACACACACGCAGGTGCATGTCTAAATAGGTGCCTGCACAAAAACATGCACATACACATATTAATGTGTGGTTGAACATATACACAGAAGAGTGTACACTTGGTGTGCATTATAATTGCACACAGATTTATGTGCTCACAAGTGCAAATGCACATGAACAGGCACTAGCGTGTGCACAAACACACAAAAGTGCATATGCACATGTTACAGCAGAACACAAACCCTCTCTATCACAGTCTGTCTAGCTAGTGATACCTTTATCACCCCATCCAGTCTCCTATATAATCAGCATCAGTCTCTATTGTCACACAAACTCCTACCATCACAAACACACAGGCCCTCACACAGATGCACCCCCCCCCACCACCACACACACACACACACACACACACACACACACACAAACACTCACTCAGGTCAGCTGAGTGATGTTAGAGTGTGTATTTCTCCTCTGCTTGTGTTAAAGTGAGTCATCTATCCTTCCACAGCTTCATTACAACCTGCAAGGGCAAACACTATCTCTCACTCCCTCTAGTCTCCAGATGGAGGGAGAGAGCGATAGAGTTATACAGTAGATGGAAAGTGAAATCACTCTCTCTCTTTATACCCCCCCACCTTGCTCTTTTCTCTCTTGTTCCTTCGTCTCTATATTTATCTTTTGTCTCTAAATCTATCGCCTTATATCTATGTTTTCAATCACACAGTCTTTCTCCCTTTCTCGCCCACCTAGCCTTGAGCAAGTGCCAGCATGGTTAAGCAACCTGATGTAAACATTTCTAACCCACGAAAAGATGCAGCAACATGAATGCTACAGAGTAGATAGAAACACACACAAAAGTTGCCAAAAGTATGTGCACCCCCCACCCCCACTTCCACCCCCCTGTAAAGATACTTTTTGTTTGGGACATTTTTTCATGGTTTCAGCCCCTATGTTCCAACTGAGGGAAATCTTAATGCAACAACATACAGTGATATTTTGGATCATAGTGTGCTCACAGCTTTGTGGCAACAGATTGTGAAAGGCCTTTTCAACCATGACAGCGTCCCTGAGCACAAAGCAAGGTCCAAAAAGAAATAGTTTTCTGACGTTGATGTTGAACAAAAATTTGAGCCCTGCCACATCCCCCAGGAGAGTGGAGGCTATTTTAGCCGCACACTGATGCTCATGTTTTTGGAGTGATAATGAAATAAGAAAATGTCACATATGGGTGTAATGTTAAGATGCCCACATACTTTTGTGGGCATCGTTAGATAGTTAGACAGATAAATTGAGACATATAAGATAATAAAAAAAAGGTATTAAATGGGGAAACAGTCAGCAGTCAAAGATTTTGTTTCTATAGTGAGAGACAGAAAAAACTGAGAGAGAGAGACATATGAAAAGAGAAAATAGAGCTTGTAGAAAGCTTCAGTTTTTGAGGCCTTACAGAAAGCATGAATAATGCATAGCTAAAACCTCTTATTCTCTAAATTTTAAATGGCTAGCGGTTATCAAAAATAACCTGATCTGTGCAGCATTAGGAGGCTCGCACGCAACACCGTGGCTTCTATATTATAGGTAAGAAAAGGGAACTGGTCCTAAGTTCAACTCGGACACACTGTTCCAGCTTTCTTAAAACCCTCTCCATTACTCATTGAGAGAAAAAAACTAGGGAGTTGCCTTATTGCCACATCTTCATTCATGCACTTCTATAATATCAATAACTGTTTTGAGTCATCATCTGTTGAAGATCAGTTGAAATCCTCACAAAACACAGACTTTAACTGGAACCCTCAAATAAGACATAAAACATATGCCTGACTTACCAAAAGGTAGAAACAGGATTTAAGCCTTGGACTCCCTCTACTGGCTCATATAACATGTTGGTAAAAAGGCTGTGGATATGGTGGGACGTCAAGATATCTCTTCAGTGGAACAGCCTCCCTGAGGAAGATTAAAACAAATTGTTAGAAAAGAGACTCCAGCCAACCAATAGTGAAAGTCTGAATCTGGAGGAGAATTGTTGATTTTTTTCCCTCATAATTAACCAACACTGTCACTACAGCAAGATGAAAACCACAAGGGCAACTTTATATGGCATTTCATACAGTTTAATGATTTGGGTAAAATATAGACAAATGTAGTTCATCAAAGAGTTTAAGAGTTAAAACAATTAGTTTATAAGTTTCCTATTGATCCCTCCCCAAGGTCTCTTATCCCAACAATGGGAGACAGGCTCATTACTCTAAAAGACAACCTTATAGACAGTAGGGACTGATAAAGCTGGATCAATGTCACTGATCAGTTCCCACCTTAGCATGGATAAGCACACAGAAGTAGAAAAGAGAGAAAGGGCATTCTCTTTAAATGAAAGCTTTCAAAGTCTTTGGGCTTGTATACACCAGGAGTCTGATGTAACCATCCCTTATTGCCATAGTCTCAGGGAAGATAGTTAAAAGGGAAACCCAAATCCAATCCATTACAGTGAATTAATAATCCCTAAAATTAAACTGTTAAACTACTTTAGCCATAGAGTTGATGGAGCACTCCATCTTTAACAACACTAACAGTCCATATTAGTCACACTCATGGCTGTGTGGGGCTGTAATGCTTATTGCACACTGTAAAACTATGGATGGGTGGAACCAGAAGAAAGACCATGTCGTTTTCCTATTTCAACCCCCCCCCCCCACCCCCTATCACATTTCAGTTGGCTTACTTCCTTTTTTTCTACATACATATTTACAATGAATCTCAATATTTAAGCCAACATGGAGGATTAGCCCTTATTCAGAGGAAAAAACAATGGGAATTTGATCTGATCTACTATTTGATATGACTGAAAACTCAAGAGCAGATACTAAACGGACCTTTAGGGGAGACTGTTTTATCTACTATCCTTTTCTATTCAGCAGGTGTTCTGTCTTGCTGACAATCAACCAGTATCACATGCATGTTACCTGATGAGATAACAGGAATTTAAAACACGTATGTATCAAAACCAAATCAGATCAATTTAAAAAGGCTTAACTGGCATGAATGTTGATGTTATTTTATTGCCAAATTAATTAACATACTACTAATAATTGCATTTTAATAAGAAATCATTCAGTCTATTGTATTGTATAGTATTGTATTGTATCCAGGTTGTAGTCCAGGTGTGCATTCAGCCTGAAACCTAAATGTTTCCCTGTTTTTACCCTCAGGGTCTGACTCACCAGTTACAGTATCAGACTGTTTGTGTGGCCTCATGGACACTCCTTCCTCCATGTCAACTGTACGGAAATCTGAACTTTGGGCGGACTGTTTGGCAGCACGTTCACTTCCCTCTCTCTTCCATGCGACTGGGGCTGTGTGTCACAGTAGCAATAGGCATGCTACTAAACGGAATAAATTGCTAAAGTGAACTTTTATAAGTTTTTCCTCTCTATATCTCTATCATCATGGGTGACTCGGACGCGGTCGGGGCCTTTACTCGACGGAGAAGAGCGACTTTCGCAGCGGGGAGAGTTGCGAGTTTGCAGCCGATGAACGGGAGGTCTGCAGCGGTATGTCAGAGCTCAGCGACAGCTGACACTAGCACCGACATTGGTTCGGAGAAAAAACGTGAGCATTCACTGGAGAGAGCCCTGTTTAAATCAAAGAATGAGAAAAAGAAACGCAGGAATGACATTGGTGACAGACTGAGGTGAGTACCAAACCCACGCAAGTGTTTCTTTGATGAAAGTTGAGCAGTGTTTGTTTTGTAATCAAGTGGCTAACGTTAAGCTTTAAAGGACCCGCCGCTAAAGCTATATTTACTTTAAGCTATCACTATTGCCGCCTAATTTAGTAGGTGTCGTAATTAACGTTAGCTAGTTTAAATTTGCAGCAGGAGGAGAGGGGTTAACGGCTGGTCAGTGTAGGACAGGTGGGGACGTTCGGGGTCATCCTGAACAAGCCCTGCTCATTTTGTGTCTGTTGTCAGTCACTCATTCATATTTAGATTCCCTGTTTCCCAGTGCTGCATGGCAGAGAAACAAAAACATTAGCCCTTACCCTTCTTGGCTCAAGGATATACACACAGCTAATTTGGGCTTGTGGGCTCTTTCATTGATCAGGGGCAGATCTAATGGGTGTACCATGAAAAGGAATGAAATGTGGACTAGCTTGATCTCCTTAGGCAGTGTTCCAGTTGCATAATACTAAAGTATACCCTGTGAACTAATGTTGATACAGTACTACTTAGTATATTGTATACAAGAAATGAGTATACTATATTGTTGTGTACCATCAGGGAATAATAAAAAGAGGGTGCCAAGGGACATTATCAATAACATCAACCACAACTTGGGTCAGTTTTGAATATTTTACAAGTAGCAAAGAAATATGATTTCACATCTATTAATTACTTTATGCTTTGTCTGAACTGCTGCCTTTCATTTATTTTTGAAACCTTTGCATAATTTAATAAATTAATCTCCTTTGGGTACAAATTTTGTGGCTAAAGTAAATTCCAGTAAATTTGACAACGTAACATCTAATAATATTAATCATTTACATCACAAACACAAATAGTCTAACAGAAATGGTGTGATGATTAATAAATAAAATAAAATAACAGCAGAACTTTCATTCAACCACAAATGAAACAGGTTGCTATTTACGGGGTATGGATAATGTATCGTTTACTTTTCAAGTCACATAGTGTAACACAAAGCATATATTTTGCATGTTTGAATAGTTTTGGCCAAGTGAATAGGGACATTTACTGCTTAAAGCCCTTATTTACACTTGGGGAAAATGACTTGCCCAACAATCCTAAAACAACCAGATTTCTGAATAGTTTTATTGCTGACATAAATAAAATACAAAAATATAAGGAGTAAGTTGAGTAGTTTACTCAAATGATTAGTTTACTCAACTTAGTCAGAGAGTAAGTTGAACAATGCTGGAAAAAAATGTCCCATGGTTGAACTTAATCACTGACCCCCTTTTGTTCTTCTTCTTCTTCTTTTTCTTACTGAAACTGACAGATGTCGGTGCACGTCCACAAAACACTTTCATCTTTTTCCTCATATTTATCATTTGTTGTGCAATAGTTATATTCCATGTGTCAAATGTAAATAAACCTAAATTAAGATTATATTATATATATATATATATTATTCTTGATTGATCCATGCCTCCATCTATTTCTGTAGCTGTCACAGGACACAGGAGTCCCTGTTGACTTCAACCAGTGGTTACAATAACTACAGAGGAATCCTCAATTGGTGTGTGGTAATGCTGGTAAGACATAAGTGTGCACACACACAAATTAACACATACATATAGACACACACACATGACTCCATATGTTTAATATAAGGACAAATGTGAAAACACATCTACTGTTTCGGCTCTCCAACCTGGGAATTTGTGACCACTGAAAACAGCTTTTGGAAGACACTCTCAAAAGTTGGTAAATTTGTAAGTCTTATATAGCTGTGTGAATGGGAGAGGTGCTGTATATGCAGGCATGCAGGACATAACATTTGCATGTACTTCCAGCTCTCAGCAGTGTTAAGAAGCCAAATTGCATTTGTGTCTGATCTGTCTGAATTTCAAAACATCCAAATGAGCAAGTACAGTAAAATAATTTAATATGATTAACAAGTTTATGTCAAACTCAACATCTTTCACAGTTCTCACTCCTCTGTGCTTGGGAGAAGTGACAGAATATAAGAAAAGGAGAGAAGAGGAGGCTAGCAAAGGCTTTTTGTTAATCCAGGCTTTGAACACAGATTTTTTGTGTTCATCGCAGGAGGTTTTCCTTCATTCCCACTGAACTTCTGTCCCATCCCCAGGCATAAGGCCTTTGTGCTGGGTAATGAGATATTACAATCCATTTAGAAAGAAGGAGAGTGAGGAGGAGAGATAAAAAGAATGATGGGAGGAGGAGGAGAAATGGGGTGAGGAGAGGAAAGAGAGATATATGGGGAGCAACAGAAGGAGAGAGGAGAGCATAGAGGAGGATAATATGGAAGGATAAGTTTATTCAATTAAGGGAAGAAATGACTGAGAAGGATGAAAGAAACATAAGTAGGGAGAAAGGAGTAGGGAGTATTGTGTGATAGAAACACACAGCTAGACAGTTATGTCTTTAACTTTTGCCTTTTATTACAGGTGCTGAGTAATGCTCGCCTCTTCTTAGAAAACCTGTTGAGGTGGGTTAATTTGGAGTCTTTGAATAAATGTCATTTTTTCTATTCCTGTATTTTTCACATAAATTATTGACCGTTATTTCTATAGGCTTCCTGTACTGCTTATACCCAGTGTGTCATTCTTAAACAGAAATTACAGTGATGTTTGCAATATTCCAAAAAGAAGAAACACAGTCTCAAAAATGTTAAAAACTTCCTGCTCTTACAGAGTGCTTTTACTAATCCTTGAAAATCTTTGACAATAGAGCTTATTCACAGCCAGTATTATGACATGTCATAGCAGGAAGACCACAGCTATGGGCTCAGGTGGTAGAGCAGGTTGGCTGATGGTGGCCAAGGTTGCGTAATGAATCATGGCATCCGGCATAACACCCATGCCAAATCAAATATGTGGATTGTACATCATAGCAGGAAAGGTACAAGTGTAATTAATACAACAACATCTGCATTTCATTTAGGGTCATTGAAATTGCTTACTTGCTTTTCCTGCTACGACATGTCAAAATGTCAGCTGTAAAAAAGTCTGTATAGGGATATCTATATGTGGCATCAATTGTAAACAACTGACTAAATTTCAATCATTCATTTCCTTTGTATTGCCAATATGCATGCAGTGTGTAGTTCTTTAACATTTAACATTTTTTAAATTCTTTTTTGTTTGTTTGTTTTTTTGTTTGTCAGGTACGGCGTGCTGGTGGACCCTATTCAGGTTGTCTCCTTGTTTCTCAATGATCCATACAGCTGGCCGGCAGCATGCCTGGTGATTGGTAGGTAAACTTTAAAAAACAACTACCCCAAATATCAACACCATGGAAAGCAAACATTGCATTCTTGTGTTGAAGAAGAAAATGTTAAATAGTTGTTGAAAGTTCTGTTGATTATTAATACAAATGATTATTTGATATTGATCATTTTAGTTGGGGTGGAAAAATCCCTTCAAACACGTGGTCACCTGGTGCAGTGTGCTAGTGCTACAACTTGAGGGAAAATAAAGAATAAAAAGCGAGAACAAACAACCCACAATAGTTTCAATAAATAATAAGGGAGACGTGGGAGTCATATGTAGCTTTGTGGAACTGTGCACTAATATGTCTGAGAATGCCCCCCAAGTGATATACACTCACACTTTAACTGAAAATAAACCATGTTTAGATAATTGGGCGAAATAACTGGACTAATTTCAAAACGGTAAACATGTTTTCATTAGTGTGTAGGTGGTGTGATCAGCTTCATTTCAAGCCATGCCTTGTTTTAAGACACACAGTGGCACATGCTATATTCAAAGTTCTTTATCTATATTTATTTTTATAGTATATTGCAGTGGAAATCTGCAGTGGTGCAGCTCGGTGTCTCTAGAGGGACAATCACCTGCCCTATATACTGCACACTGGTACTGTGCTGCAGAAAGAGGTGGCGAGATAAAATGGGGAGCAAAAGGATGAGAGAGAGATGAGTTGGAAGGAGGAGGGGTTGATGTAAAGCAATGCATTGTCACAAGGGAAAAGAAGAGAGGTGGAGAGATAGATGGAGTTAAGGTAAATGAAAATTGGTAAGAGACAGGTGGAACTGGAGTCTGTTTACAGTCGCATGGACAGTAAAGCAGCTCATTTCCAGAGGGCATTCAGTAGTCACTGCAGCAGTATACATACACGCACACACACACACTCCAAACAAACAAATACCCCAACACACAGTAAATGAGTCTACACTTTATGATAATCTACCTGCAAAGTGGGAAGGTTTGAAAAACCAGTTTAGGAGGTTTTACGTTTAGCCAACTGACCTGTGAGCGACCAAAAGGAAATGAATTTTACTCTAATTTAAGCTAATGTGAGGTATTTCATTGCATCATAAATGTGTTGCTTTCAAAATGTCTCGCAAAAGTACTCTGGAGATACCTGGTGAAAGGTTTATGTGCATCGAGCAGGTGCTAAACGGTGCTGTTTGTCTCAGTTTGATGCGCAAGTGGATACAATAGTTGCTGTTTGTCAAAGATGCTGAACAGGCCTGTTTCCAAAAGAGATGAAAAAACACATAAAATAGCATGCTATGACTTTCTTGTCATCTCCACCCTTCAGATACTTGATTTTTTTTATGTTTGATGAACACGCTCCCCCCATCTGTAATTGGTCAGGGAAAACAAGATTTGGACCATTGTTGCTCTTTTCAGCATTTGGTAAATCAGAAAATAAAATATCATGATTAAAATCTGATTTGGTTGAACACTGCAGAAACAACAGCGTTATTTTATTTATTTATTCATTTATTTATATATTTATTTATTTATTTACTTTTTGGGTGCTTTTTTTTCAGTGGAGCAAATTATGCTGAGTGTGTGCCAGGTTGTTTTTAAGTTACATTATAATAATGTTTCATGATACCATCATTAGCATATTCTCTGAATATCATAGTTGTCCCTGTGTTAAAAGCCACCTAGTTAAAAGAATTACTGTGAGGAAATTACACATAGTAGGCTTCCTGACTGTATGTGATTGTTGTTTACTCTGAAGAGGTGTTTCTGATGGTAAGATAAAATGTGACAATTGCCTAAATACAGAATCTCATGTAACTATAATGAACATCTTTGCATAAGCCTAGTGAAGTGATGCCTACTTCATCTAACTAACTGCAAATTATGACAGGTTGAATAAAAAAATTTTTCACTTGCAAAACTAGCTTGTTTAGTGCACATATTTGGTTACTGTCACATGAAAAAAGAGTTGTGCCTGAAACACATCTGTTCCTTCCTATAACCTTCTTGTCTCTTCAGTATATTGTGAAATAAAAAACAAGCATGTGGCTGAACCATTAAACAAATTGATTTGGAATAGCAATGCTGATGGATAGTTACACTGATGACAGCATGATAAGACCCTAGACTCAAAATGTCTGTTTACAATGCAGTTTACACATCTGTTCACTCTAGATTAGATGGATTGGCATGCTAATGCTCTGATTAGGGTCTTAAAATGGAACAATTGCTGCAATTATGTGCCATCAGTGTGGCTCAGCCTAGTCTAGTCAGGCTAATGAGCAATCTACATACCAGTGGTTTCCCTAAGTTCATTCAGCAGTGAGTTACCCTGCAGTTTAACCTGATACTGCTGCAAGATAAAAAAAAAAAAAAAAAAGGGGGAAATCTACATACAATTTAGCCTAATTTGCACCTTAGAGAATCAGGGTTAGTGGCACCAATTAATGCATAATAAAGTGTGCATTGAAGAAAAAGCGGGGCACCACAAAATTACCTCATCTATTTTTGGCTCAAAATATCCCAAAACTAGCCCTGCTTTTTTAAATGTAGATATTATACCAGAGCAAGTTCTCTCTTATCCAGGACAAAGTTTAACACAAAGGTCCTATAGGATAACTCAGGAAGGGGAGAATTGGCTGGTTGTTGGAGGTATAAAAGTAGTTCTAGTTACTTTAATTTCATGATTTAGTTGATGATAGTTTTACACTTATGTTAGAACATTATTAGACCTAAGTAAAGACTTATGCGTACCTCTTAAAGATTTTTTTTTCTCAGGCTCGTAATCTCATCCTGTTGAGAAGTCGATCTGTAAGAGGAAAAAAAAGAATCTGGATTGTTTTAGAAAAACTGACATGAGTCTGTACTTGTGTTTTGACAGTGTCCAATGTGTTCATTGTGGTGGCTCTCTACACAGAAAGGCAGCTGTCGAAGGTGAGTGGGGAAACCCTGCTTTAACATCAGAGCACTGTGGATTTTAACTGAACTGTTGAATTCAGAGCACATTCCCAACTCCCAGGAGGGATTATTTTTCTAAAACTGTTCTCTAAAACTGACTGACTAGCTGACCCTCCCCAACTGCATCTGCATATGTTAAATGGTAAAATGGGAAAATTAGTTTCACCATCTGCATTTAGGACATATTCAGTTATGCTCTGTCTGTTTGGCATGAATATGGAACATTATGAGCCTTTTAAAACTTTACTAGGCCACCATAACTCAAAATGTAGTTCTGTTTTGAGTAAACAAATGCTTAAAAGTTTTCATGTTTAGCTGTATTCTTGTCAGTGTGTTTAGAATGAAAGCAATAACATAAGGAATGGAGTTAAAAATTTGCGAGCAAAATAAAGCCACTTCACAAGTCGGGTGACAGTGGTTTAAGACAGGACAATGTCCTGTTTTTAAGATTTATCATTAAAACTCCTGCTGCCCCTCTCTGTCTCTCTACTCAGGGATCATTCAGTGAACTTGTGGGATTTCTGGTCCATTGCATTAACATGGCAATCATGCTAACATTTCCTGCTGCAGTGGTTCTGCTGGTCCCCTCCGTGACCCCAGGTAAAATGTTTCACACTGTTATTAAAATACCATCTCTGCAGCTTTGGTACAAACTACATAACTGAGAGAAATGGTCGACTGAAATAGTAGCACCTTATGCAGCCAAACCATTATCCATTCATTGGTGGTTTGCAATGTAGTCATGTGTATAAAACAGAAAATAATATGATTGTAATGGGAGATTAAGAGGACTTTCACAACCTTGCCCTTCAGAGAAACAGTTGACCAGTTTGATAGTGCAGTAAAAAGACTTGTCTTATACAGAGTCATAATTGGAGCCGGTTAGTGGTAATGGACCAGTTGGTCATGACTAGATTATTTCCAGCTGGCTCTGAGGAGAGGAGGGGAGGGGAGGGGAGGGGTTGGGTGGGTTGGGGTGGTTTGCAGCAGGGTCATCTATTGGTCACCTTCCTCTGTCTTTATGAGGATATATGACAGAAACCATGGCTGCCCTCCACAAACCATGTGATTCCCTTTATGATGCATTTGCAATGCTGCACACTACATGATGCATAATATGACTCTGTGCTTAAGAAATACAGATATTCCCCTTTTAAATGTTGCTGTCGTGTGGTTAGTAAATGACTCAACATAGCCTGCAACACAATGGCTTACATTCAAAAGAAAAATGCCACTGTCGCAATAAGACCACCCAAAAAAAGCAACTTTTTATATTTTTGGAATAACAAGATGTACGAAGAAGTGCATATTTGTAGTGTGATGGGTATTTTATCCACTGTTTCCCATTACCTCAGGCCGACTTGCGTCTGTTATGGTGCAATTTGGTAAAATATGGCTCCTCTACCAGGGTTTTATGCTCTTCTCTTGTGTCTCATGTAATGAACTTAAAATTATAAATTATTTTCACTGCCACTGTCAATTTAACCCACAAATGTTAAACAGGTGGAGCATTTTTCACATGATTAACATGATGTATTTAGCTCAGATTTTTGGCATAGCTGCAGTCTTTTATTCTTTAAGCTTTAGTTGGATCTTTAACTTTATCACGATCATGAGAGGTAGTGAGTTTAAAGTGTTTTTTGGTACACACTGTAGTGTTAATTTCATCCAGGAAAATCACTGTTTTAATGCTTTGCTACTCTCCCATTTTGGTATATTCTCCTCTCCTCTTCTCTCCTCTCCTCTCCTCTCCTCTCCTCTCCTCTCCTCTCCTCTCCTCTCCTCTCTTCTCCTTCTCCTTCTCCTTCTCCTCTGTTGTCTCACTGGGAGGTTAAGGAGTAAAGGAATCAGTCCATCTGTCTGTCTGTTCTCCTCTCTGCGCTGCTGTTCACACAGGAAGGGCGATGACAGAGGGCAGGTGTGTGTGTGTGTGTGTGTGTGTGTGTGTGTGTGTGTGAGAGAGAGTGTGAGTGTGTGTGTAGCGAGCTATTGCTTTTACTGGACACTTCTTATGTAACCAGTATTCAGCTATTGTACATGAAGCAGAGTGCAAGGATCTCATATCAAGGTTCATTTTAAATTGTATTGAATTTCTTTTGAGGAATACTGTAATGATGAAGGAGCTCTGCTCTCTACTGTCTACTGCCATTATTTCATCATTTCCACTGCTTTTGATGTCTTTTAATGTGCCAAGTCTGGTGCAAGGAGAGCGTTTTACAAGTAGGTGTAAAACAAACTGTAACACTCTGCTTATGCAATCAGTATTCAACTATTATACATTAAGCAGTGTTCTTAGAGGTATTAAAGTGCTGAAAAGTTTTGTTGAACCGTCTTCATCATAAAACATGATGAAATAATTGACATAGAAAGCAACAATTCAAATATGAAGGAAAATTATCTTAGGTTGGTACATGTCTATCTCAGCTATATGTTTATTTGGATGCAGATAGTCGAATAGCTTTCAGTGTAAAGAATAAGAAAAGAAGCAGAATTTTCCAGTTTTAATGTCGTCATAGTTTTCACATCTACAGATCTAAAATTGATAATTATCCATATTGCACAGGTTAGGCGTGGTGTGTCAGGTGTATCAACTTGGCATCTGACATACATGCAGAAGGTATCGGATTACCTGATGGAGCTGAGCCTGGCTTTTCCGGTGGTGGAACCACTTTGAACTTTTTACCCTGATCAAGATACATCCCCAAAGAGAAGAGACGCATCTTACTGTGAAGCATGTCGACTTTAATCAGTGAATTGTCACATTCTGTCTTTGCCGTTCTACTGCTGGTGGAAAAAAACAACAAAAATCACGTAGTCAACCCAGCTGAGATTTTTGAAAATTTGAAGTGAGAGAGTTGGTGAGTTCCTGGGAAAATTCATGATCTTGGTGGACGATTATTGGCTCCTCTGGCATGTTAAGCCCTGCGTTTTTGTATGTGTGTGTCTGTGATCAGTATCTACAGTAACTGTCTGGCTGCCACATCGCGCCAGAGAGACAGATGGTTAATGGATAAGATTTGCTGTGTTTTGGTGTCAGGTATGCTAACCTCCACCTCACCCTGCAGGCACAACACACGGTTTTTATTTATGTGTGCATTTGTCTGTGTGTTTGTTCACATGTATGAGTTTGTGAATGTATGTATGTTGGTGTGTGTCTTCACCTTCAGACTATTGTTAAAGTCTATGTGGCCTGTGTGTGTGTGTGTGTGTGTGTGTGTGTGTGTGTGTGTGTGTGTACATGCTTGCTCATCTTCAAAATATGTTGATTATCAAATCAGTTTTCCCCTACTGACAAATAAAGACAAACACTGGTTTGTGTGTGCACAGTTTTATGTGTGTGCGCACATCCACACACACACACACAGCCACACTGGTAAACAACATGGTGACTGGCATAGTTACAGTGCTCTCATTCTGAGTTGAGATGATTTATTTTACTGGCCATGTTTTGCTGTTTGTTAAAGATCAAATGAAGACCTCTCTCTCTGTCTCTCTTTCCCTTCCCCTTTCATTCTTTAAATCCTCCCTTCTCTCTCTCTTTGAGTTTCTCTTGCTCATTCTGCTCCCGCCTCTCCCTCCATCCTCCCATCTCACACTTTTTGTCCACTTTCTTCTCCTCTTTCTCTCTGTCCCCTCCTCTGTTCTTGCTCATTATTTTCTGCCCTCTAGTGGCTTTCCCTCATTTCTTCTTCTCATCTCTGTGTTCATCCACGCAGTCATGTCAGTTGGTTACATGTTCTCACACTACAGCCATGTCCACATCAAAATGTTAACTAGGATCTTTCTCTCTCTCTCTCTCTCTCCCTCCCTCCCTCCCTCCCTCTCTGTCAGTTGGTGGTGCGTTCGTACTTGGTATTTACACCATTCTCTTCCTAAAGCTGTATTCATATAAGGATGTCAACATGTGGTGCAGAGAGCTGAGCACTGCCAAGGCCAAGAAACTGGCCAGGTCACTGTCTTGTAAGTGACACATACACACACACACACACACACACACACACACACACACACACACACACACACACACACAAACACACACACAGTGTAGACATAACTGTAAATTAATTCCTTGCCAAGTTTCTGTTAATGCTTTGAATTTTTTTGTAACCCAGAGGATGCTCCAAGTTCTTTGCTCATGCTGTTACAGTGACATCTAATGGCAAACTTGTGATACTGCAATTGTCAGATTAATAAAACAAAAAAACAAAGTATGTATATCTAGCAAACAATATCTATCACAAATCTGTTTTGAAATTGTGGCTGTGAAACAAACATTGGTTTTTATTTGGTGTTTACAGTTGTCATTTGTTTTATTTTTATTTGACCAATAAAATCGAATATTACAGAACACATCATTTCAAGTTCCTTTACATTAGGCATAAGTGTTTATGTGTTAATTATTCCCACAGGTCCCTCACCACAGTATTTCAACAGAGGTGACCGCAAGGTGTGTTATCCGGGCAACCTCACCATCAGAGGTACTCCAATGCACCTTTCTAGTGTTGGCATGAAACTGAATTGGTGATGTTTCCTTTCACGCCTTTTTGATTAATTGTGACATTGACCTCCTCTGCGCGTCTCTGTAGACATGTACTACTTTGTCTTTGCTCCGACTCTGTGCTACGAGCTCAACTTCCCTCGCTCTCCTGGGATTCGCATGAGTTTCCTGCTGAGAAGGCTGTTTGAAATGGTGAGGAAGCATCTCATGTCAGCATCAGCCAGAAAAACACTACGTTTACTGTAGATGTATGCTCAAGTGAAAAAGGGGGCTCTTCTCCTGATAATGATCAATCTAAGTGTTTCCTAAAAGTATTTCTGTAAGGATCTCCCAAAAAAGGTACTCAAGGCCAAGTTTGTCTTCACAGCTGTGAAGATCTTAACATTTGCTGTAAGTGATTGTGTCGAGGGCGATTGATTTATTTTCATAAATACTGGGTCTTTTGCGGTTTTGGGCATCATTCAGAGTGATTATGATAAGATTTACAAGTTAACTGAATTGCTGAGATCTGGGGACATGGTGACAACAACATCTAAACAGTATAGTAGAATTACTTGGATGCCTCATGTAGTGATGTATAACTTTTTTTTTAAAGTTTGGAAGTAATGACAATATATTACTGTGAGATAATGTCACTCACTTTATGAATGTGTGTGTTTTCTCCACAGCTGTTCTTCACCCAGCTGTTAGTTGGTCTCACTCAACAGGTACGGTCTTATGAACTAAGCCAAACTTATGTATGGTGATACAATCTTCTCTCTGTTAAAAGTATTTTAATCTTATCATCTATATCAGTACTAGAATTTAAATGAAACTGATAAGCAGTTAAGTCATTTCTCTGACTACCAGAAAGACAGTCATGAATAAACTACTCTTAAAAAAAAAAGAAACTAATGCTTTCCTTTTTCATCTTGCTCTCTTTCAGTGGATGATTCCCATCATTCAAAGCTCGATGAAACCACTCGAGGTGAAGAAGACAGAATGACAGTGAAGCTTAATCTGTCAACAGAACAACATGGTGTCATGTTGTTTTCAGATGCAAAGTGTGGCGGTGCATTTGTTAACCTATGGGTCTCTCCTCTCTCACTCCCCTCTTCTCCTCTAGGACATGGATCTGTCCAGAATGACTGAGAGACTCTTACGATTAGCCGTGAGTAAAAACTCGACCCACGCAGTTTTACTAAGGTTGTTTGTCTGCAGCACTTTATAGGAGGAAACAGCATACATTATAAATCATAGTTGTGTCTATAATCACAATATGTAAAGTCCGTGAAGATGATTTTCAGCTCTTCTGCTCTGAATTTAAACTCACATTTAGTTCCAGCGAGCGGTCATGATGAAACTATAACTCTGCTCCACAGTCAAAATCACCTCAATATTTTCATTTCAGTGGCATCTTTTCAAAATGTTTCCATTGCACAAATTAAGAATTACATTATACACTGCATATTTTAAAATAGTCATATATATTGTAGCATTTAGCTTACTGTACATGAGAATATACTATATCTCATCATGACTATGCTCAGATTATAAGTAGGGAAGATGCTTGAGTTTTATATCAGGCTCCGACTCGAAGTTAGTTTTGGCTTCTCCTCCAAAATGTCTCACACTCATACAATTCATTCTTGTTCATGTGGATGCTCCATTTCTCTAACCCTTCTCTAGGTTCCTAATCACCTGCTGTGGCTGATGTTTTTCTACTGGTTCTTCCACTCATCCATGAACTTCACTGCTGAGCTGCTGCGCTTTGGAGACAGACAGTTTTACCAGGACTGGTGGTAAGTTTGTGTGTCTGTTTGTGCCTGTGTTGTTTGTGAATTTTAAGAGGTGTGATGTACGGTGTTGACGGACCAACAGCTCAGAGTTGCTGCAAGCACTGGTATTTGCATGTGCGTGTAGACAATTGCGTAGTGTAAGCATGTGTGTAGGATAATTTCAGTGCTTTGGGCCGAACAAGAGCTTGGAAAGTCTAGTTTCTTGTTTTATGAAAGTTTAAAACCATTTGGGCTTTCAGAGTGCCCTTACTAGAGTCAAACAATTACATTTTTGACATCATTTTGTGTATTGTACCTTTGCTGGTATTTTCATCGCTCAGTATACTGTAGGATAATTACTATTATTTCATTTTTTCCCACTTGATAATACAGTTTTTAGACTTTTTCATGTCCATCAAAATTAATTAAACTGCCAGAGAGCCTTTATTTAGTACCTGTAATGCTCAAACACTCAACTTCAACACTATTTCCTGACTCTTCTTTCAGGAACTCTGAGACGGTGACATATTTCTGGCAGAACTGGAACATCCCTGTACACAAGTGGTGTCTACGGTGAGTTACTCGCACACTAACACGTTGAAAGGGAGCAATGAAGTTTATAGAACTGAGCACAAGGGACAGCAGCAGGTTTGATGCAGGGAGAAAGACTTAACAAGGCTATTTGGGAAACTCAATTATCTAGCTTTTATTTTTAAGTGGTAGTAATAAATACAGTGCCCACAGCCAGTTCCATGTACACTAACATAGCAGCAAAAGCAGTGAGGTTATATTAAACAAGACAAAGCAAATTAAAGGCTTTTTAGATGCTTTAAAGAGGCTTTACTACTTTGACTTCCTATCAGTTAGGAAGACACTTCAACATATTAGACAGCAGGGAATAAAATAGTAAGTGACTGATGGAACAAATGAGTGAACTCTTTTCTACGAGTTGTCAGTGCATTTGATTTTTCTAATGTATGCATCCATATACGCATTTAGGGTTGCAGCTAATGATCATTGTCATCATTGATTATTCTGCCAATTATTTTCTTGACTTATAATCCTGTCTATAAAATGACAGACAATAGTAAGAAAGTTCAAAGTGGCATCATCATTATCCTTCTTTTGAGTCTTAAAGTCAAAGATATTCAGTTTATTGTCATATATGACAAAGTAAAGCAGCAGATCTCCACATTTAAGAAGCTCTAAATAGAGATTTTTTGCTTGAAAAAGAAACCAATCAGTTGATATACCAATTACTTCAGCTCTGATCTGTGTATTGACTGGTTTAATAATCCTTCCCTTTGTCTGTCTTCTAGCCACTTTTACAAGCCGCTGCTGAGGAGTGGATTCAGTAAAATAGTCAGCCAATCAGCTGTCTTCTTCCTGTCGGCTTTCTTCCATGAGGTAAGAGATGAGAGCATACCTACTATTAATAGATAGATAGATAGATAGATAGATAGATAGATAGATAGATAGATAGATAGATAGATAGATAGATAGATAGATAGATAGATAGATAGATAGATAGATACTTTATTTATCCCCTAGGGAAAATTCATGGTGGTTTGTAGACTAGTCTTGGGCTGGTCTAAGTGTAGATCAGGTACACGTAATCTCTGCTATGGAGAGGGAAGTTTTACCCTTCCCTCTCCATTTCTTCAAAACTATAAAATCCTCTCTCAGGTAATTGCTCCTGTGCAGAAGCTGAGGCTATATTTTATCAATTAAAGTAATAAAATTATTATTACCTGTCTGCCTCTGTGTCTTAGTACCTGGTGAGTGTTCCGCTCAGGATGTTCAGACTTTGGGCCTTCACGGGCATGATGGCGCAGGTAAGACCCAACACATATAACTGATGACAAACTTTCAACTGTGGCTGGCACTTATCTTGCACTGAAATTATAGTTTTCCTTTAAGACTGTATAATATGCATTGCGACCATGCTAAACCAAATGACAGGTATAGGTAGGTTAGAGGTAGGTCACACAAAATGTCAAATTAAAGACAAATGCATGATGTTCCTTCTGTGTCCTATGGGATATTTTAAATTGTGCTCTCAGTGTTTGGCCTTGGTTCCAGCATCATTAATTTAATTAATGGCCTCATTTGCATAACAGGGCATGTTTTGGGTATCATGGGGAATATGGTGGGACAATAGGCAATATAAGTGCCTCTTGTTCTTTGCTGATGCTGTTAGTTCGTTATACATCATAGTTTGCTGAGTCATACATCACAAACAACAGAAAAAAGAAAAAAATACACACAGAAAATTAAGACTGTAATTAGTCATTAAAAAAACAATATCACCTACTATGTTTATTTAATTACCTTTTTTTTTTATTGACTCATCAGCTTCCATTAGCCTGGTTTGTTGGTCGCTTCTTGCGTGGTAACTACGGCAACGCTGCAGTGTGGATGTCCATCATCATTGGTCAGCCATTCGCCGTCTTGATGTACGTCCATGACTATTACGTCCTGCACTACAGACAGGAGGCCGACTGATGTGCACGCACGCACATACACATACACATACACATACACAAACACACACACACACACACACGCACACACACACTTTTAAATACAACTAGTCTAAAGGGCAGGTATCAACTATTGTCCGCTGCATGTCAGGATGAGCTGATCACGTCTCACAGCATGTTTACATTAGACACTGGCCATTGTGTCTACCTGCTGGGAAAGCTAACAATAGCTTATGGAGGCAAAAAAAATTCAATTTTTAAAGTGGACAGTGCAGCAAAATGTCAGTCTGTCAGAAAGACTACTGTACATTAACGAAGCGGGGAACAGTAACTAGTTACTCAGGTGATTTTTCAGACAACAGCACAGATGGGTTGAAATGTGACATGAATGGATAATTTATTGTATTCGGTACAAAAACTTTTCTTTTAATCATAAAGTTCCATAAAGATTTTCCTCTTCAGTTGTGAGCAGTGTGGTGACTATAGCCGGATTTTATAAAATGTTAACTCGACAGCATGATTCAAGTGCCTTGTTGGAAGTAATGATCCTCTGTGTTTCTTCCTTTCTGTTTGTTGTCTTTCGAAGGCATCTTAATCTCTCTGTTTTTACTGTAAGATGGAAACATCACAAGAAGCAATGAATGTATGCAGACAGGATTTTATTAATAGATGATTTTTATTTGTTTTATGTTTTACTTTGTCAATTATGAAAAAGGCAGCGTTAGTGTATGTCTGTTTTTATACATATATAAATATATACATGATTTGCCATTACAATTATACAGCTCATATGAGTACATTTTTGGTCTATTGATTTTTTTTTGGGGATCAGAAAAATCCATAGTATGAAAAATCTATGCATCAATGTTATTGACATTCTAGTATTTCACTAGACTGTTGCCAATTAATGATGTCTAATGATGTGTTTAAGTACAATGTGTGTGTCTGAAAATAAACATTCAAAGAGTTCACTTGAAGTCTTGTTATTAAGTGTGTGTTGTTTTGTGCCATTGTTTTTCATATGTGTTTAAACATGAACCTACCTAAAGCTGACAGGTTTTGTTCTTGGAATTGAAAGACGCGAAGAGCCAGAAGAGAAAGTCGGATTTTCATAACTTTCATGCATTTGTTATACGGTAGCTGACAAATTAATGCAAGAGATTTAAGACTCTGAACTGAAGAAAGTCAAAGTTGCTTTTTAGAATGCATAGAGGCAACTGCATGCACAGTTTGTAGGGCTTTAAAAATAAGATTTGTGGCACGTCAGATCAAATTTTCCCAAGTCTCAATTCTAGGCAAGAACAACTTCCAATGTTTTAGACAGAAGAGAGAGCTCAGAAATGCTAAGAAAAATAACACTCCCTGGGTGCTGTAATATACTTCAGTCTACAATAATGTGTGAGTAATTTTATATTTCTCATCAGAACATCAATCAAGCAACTAAAAAGAGATGAAAAATGACCACAGACACACAAAATTAATAAAATACACATAACACAATACGAAGCAGTGCAAAACAAGCACAATGACATACAAAACACCCACAGAGAGACACAAAACAAGCATGACTTGTCGCAAAATGACCATAAAGAGATGCGAAATGACAAAAATGACTTGTGTCTTTCAGTCTGTGGTTCTTGCTCCTATATATGAGGTGTGGGGTGCCCTTTTGCAAGTCATTGCCCAGGGGCCCATTGTCTCATAATCCGTCCATGAGCTTGTATTTTTGCACTCTACACCATCCAATGAGTCAGATCTTTACTTTACTGTAGGGACTCTGAGCTGCAACTCCTGCAGTTCCTTCCAATCTAAAACACTTATTTCAAACCTTACCACTGATCCTGTGTACTGCTGTATGTGCACTAGTCTTTCTTCCATTACTGTAACTGCCAGTGGGTCTGTTATCAAATTCAAGTTCCCATTGAGGGAGGCTCTGAATAATCCATTCCACCAGCTCCACAAGTCTGTCCAGATGTTGTTTTTCTTCTGTGTTTTCCCCCAGATCTTTACTCTTCTTGCTGCTCATTTCCTAATTGTTCAGAGGCTTGTGCTCCAGTCAAAAAACAAAGGTCACTCCAATCCTGTGATATTAATTTAAAATATTTTTTTCCTCATAAAAAAACCTCAGTTCACCCAAATCCCAAATCATGACTCATATTTAATATCCTGTACTCACACTCACAGATGACCCCAAAGTGTCTTTTACACTCTCATTTATTGTGCAAGACTTTTTTCTTACGTGTGTGCTCTGAGATCACATTAATACTGTCAGTTTAAAGTCAGTTTTGACAAGAACATCTGCTAAAAGCCAAGACCGTAAACATATAATGTAAATGACATTCACCATGTCTCTTCACTGTCTCCACACACAGTCACTACTAATTCTCCTGTGCTCAGTCAGGCACTCAGCACGCCACATGCTAAATGATTTAACACCATCATTAGTCAGCAATATCCATCAAGATGAGGGTACCTACCAGGCTGAATATCAATCTTACCACTACAACTTTGCTACTGGGCATCCAGGGGCACACAGTCATGTCACAAATGTGTCTGTGTGACTGTGAGACTGTGTGACTGCGTGTCTGTGTGCACGTGTGCGTCGATTTGTCAACCAGACAGGACTGCGAACCTGTATCTTGTCAGGTTGACAGTGAATTAAACAGCAAGTCTGAGGCAAATCTCAAAGTTTCTGTGGCCGTGTGTGTACACGCTCTGTGAGTGGGACATTTGGTTAAACAATCGTCAGTGGGGATTAGAGTGTAGAAGTGACAGGAGACGTGGCTTTGCAGATCATACGACATGATATAGAAAATCAGCCCACACTAAAATGTACTAACTTATTTTTTCAATTTTTTTAATTCCAAAAAAAAGGAGCTAAGACTTAAGCCACTATTTCGGTAAAGGGTGTACAGCTAGTCTGTGACTTATGTGAAAGCATGTTCACACTCATGTAGAGAGCGACAGGAAACAAGCTCTTGACCCTTTTTTAGTTTTAGGAAACTCTAACCTACAGTGCGATAATGGGGTGATTTGAAGGCGCATGAACCCTAGACGCAGCATTCTCAGCATCACATTGTAAAAAACATACTAAATAATGTTCTTCAGGAGCCATTTAATTGACAGGTACACTGTTAAAGTCTCACTCTGTTGAACATAAATACTCTGAAGTGGTGGGTAATGGTTTACAGGAGATGTGGTTGGCAAGAAAGTGTGTTTCATTTGACTTTTCCATTGCATCTTGATAAGAGGAATACATGTGACTGTTTGTACAAGCAATCGATTTCTCAAATCTCTCATAAATCCTATCAGTCTGGGGAAAGTGGCCACCACTGCCAAAAAGTGAGCTTTTCCTGCAGGACAGCTGTAATCCTCCATCCACCCCCCACCCCCACCCCACCCCCTCTTATTCCTGACAAATAAACCATGAGAGGATGGGGGGTGCGAGTGCAGTCAGAAGAGCAGAAACCTCGTCATTTCTCTCCTCTATCATTAATATTCAGACCGTTCCTGACATAAACAAAGCGTTCCAGTTCCTCCTGGTTGGACTGACTCACTGATTTACTGTCTTTGCACTTGCACACATACAGTACATATACACACACAAACACATGTCATATAATGATCCATCTGTCATTTTGACATCTATACATACAGACACTTACACTTTACGATAAGCACTTACTCCGTCTTTGTCTCCCTATCTTTGCTTTTTCTAATTGTTACTTTCACACCTCCCCCATTCTGTCTCTCTCTCTCTCTCTCTCTCTCTCTCTCTCTCTCTCTCTCTCTCTCTCTCCCTTTCTGTCCCTGTCCTGCACCTTCTCTCTGAGCTCATCGTCCTCAGTAACAAGTTGATCCATGGCTATTCTCCTGACATCCGTTATTCCGGATCTTTCCGAGGAACGCTGACGGGCTGTGAGTGATGATGATCCTCTAGACAGGAAACCGGGAGACACAAACCTGTCTAATTCTGCAAGATGGATGGAGCGTTGGTCCAGAGACACATTATAAAGAGACAAGACTCAGCCTTACACTTGAATGCAACTTTTAGTCGGGCATGTGTGTATTTATACAGATATGTTCAACTGATACACCAAGCATGTTCCAAATAGCAGTTTAAAGGAGACATATGGGTAGCACGTAGTGTTAGAGTTGGATTTAAAAGTGCAGACTTTATATATACCACACCATACAAACACTTTCTGTATGTCTGAGGCTGTGGCACCAAGAAATAAACGGGATATCACTCTGGCCTAAGCTTTTTGCCTTTCCTCTTCTTCTGTCAAACTGTCTCTTTCTTATAACATCCACGATGGCAAAACCTTCAGCATTAAAACAGTATTTTTATTCGATTTTCACCCTCCTCATCTTTCTTTCTCAATCTCAGTCTCAGTCATTATCAATCTCTGATTTTCGTACATTTTTTCTTACAGCCAGTGGAGGTTTAAAGCAACTGGCTGAAACAATTTTAATCATCTTGAGAGAAGTGATTACCCTCATTTAGATGATATTGCCTTTCTTCATTTATTTTCCACTTTTAGTAAAAACAAGTGTCAGGATGAAAAGAACATCAAATCACTTGTTAAGCCTGACGTGTTTTGTCATTCAAGCTCAGCAGAGAGAGATGAAAAGGTCTGCCTAGGTTCAAGATTTTGTGTTTTGAGGTTATTTTTAATATATCACAGAGAAAGCAGTCATGACAGAGCGCTGGTATCTCGTCATATTTGATCATGAATCTTTTTTGAAATATTTTTTTGCTTTGCGAGTTTCTTACTATTTTTGTAAAAACATATGCATGTCTTGTTGTGAATAATATTTTTTTAAAACCTAGCACAAATCAGAGGGCTTTATGTCTTCATCTTCCAGTTCAATCCCATATATCACTCTCCATTCATATTCATATTTATCATAAGACACAGACCAAAACCCTCCTCCTTGATCAAAGGCACCTAATTTTCTAGAGTGTTATTTAAGAAGAAAAAAAAAAGAAGTTTATGGAAGCATCAACAACACACTGTTGATTTTTCCAAATGATTTAAAGATCCAGTTTTTTTCTTTCTTGTTGTTAGAACACACTCCATTGTCAGTGTAAATGTCAATGTTTTTCATACAGGGTGTAATTCAGTTTCCTATATCATTGCCCTTAACATTAAAAGAATGTAGGTTAACATGTTTTACAACATGTTTACACCTGCTGTATACTTTCCTTGATCATTTTAACTCTAGTGTCTCTTGAAAAGCACATGCTGCACATTCAGTAGTATTTCACATTGGTTACATACAATAACCCAGAGCTTGTGGTGACACTAATGAGAAAAAACAGTTGAAAGAAGATCCATGAAAAAAAACAAAAAAACTGCTGAACTTTAAAGAGGATGTGTCTTTATTTCATGAGACAGAACATGCAGAACCTCCATCATTTGTGTTTTATAGTGGTCCTTTTAGTGTAAGCCTTATGTATAACAATATTTAATGGTTTGGTGAATGACTTTATGGACCTACACAGTAAATCACACATGAAATGTATGAGTTGTGCTTGTGATGTTGTGTGCCTGAGTGTATTTGCATGTAATTGTGCATGCGTGCTCTAACGTTGGTGTGTGTGCATACTGTACATGGGTATGCATGTGAGTGTCACAGCAGAATGTAAACACATACTAAGACTTCCTGTCTGAAGCCCAAACTGGGGGGAAAATTTAGAGAGAGAGGGAGGGAAGTAGAAAGAGAGAGTCATTGAAGGGAAAGAGAGAGACTAAAAATGATGAGAGAAGAAGTAGAAAGACACACTGAAAGGAGTGAGACCTACAACAATAGAGCAGAAAGATTTGAGGATGTTTGAGAAATCCAGTGTGAAAACAATACACTGAGTAACAGCAGACTGGCTGACAAAGTGACAAGATGACAAGGAGCCCTCTTCATGCACAGATCTGAAGAAGAGTGTTGTTTGCTGCATCCAGCTGGCATGACTCCAGAACCCAAACGGAGAGACTCGAATGACACACTGACAAGGGAAAAGAAATTCTCACTGAGATGCTGAACAGCTCCAGACAGAAAAGCAACTGACGTACGTGGATTTTCAGAGATGATACAAGGGCGCAAAGGTCACTGAGGGTTGAAGCATCGTGACTTGGAAAAGATCCAGCATCACCTGGTTGGACACTGACCAAGGATCTTTGTTTTAGGACGGACATGAGGACACAAATTTGAAGTCCACAGTTTATCAACTGGTTTGACTAGACTTCTTTTTCTTCAGAGGTAAGTTGTCATCCACAGTGGATAAATGGTGTCCACATTCTGAACTTAAAAGAAAGGAAAAACAGTGATGTTTCATCCTGGAATCCAGACTAATCACAAGGTACATGTACAAAAGTAATGCCAACAATCACTAAAACAGGGCATGGCCACTCTTAAGTATATATTCGGAGTGCAAAATACCAGGAGAGCATTATCTTTACAGTACACAGAATACAATAAGCAAGCAAAACCATCCATAAATTAATTTTTCCATTAACTGATATCTGCAAATGAAGTAGAGTTTTTAAAGAAGTGACAAACATGCCACATTCCCGATCATGTTTGTGATATATTATACAATCAGAGGACATGGAAAGGCCCCTCTGAGCTGTAATTGCAAGTACAACTATCTCTAAATGTAGAGTTACAGCAGCAACAAAATGTTCCATTTGCCTCGGGGGGGTGGGGGTGTTCTCTGTAGAGCTATAATTTGATGCAGGACAGCGTGAGATCTGTATACCAGTATTTCATACCGTCTCTCTCCCTTTTATATATATTTCTGGTCTTTCTTACAATCTTAGGCACACACATGCGTGTACACACACCCAAACAGGACTCCCACGCTGCTGGAATTTATTTGGACAGTGTTATTTGTGATCTGCCTCAAGGCCCTCTGCTCTCCTTTTAGTATCGCTTTACAGTGATTACATCACCACTGTCTTTGATGTTGGAAGAGCAACAATAGGATAGAAACAGTGACGCATTAGATTATCAAACAACCTGGGTTGACTCATATTAGAGGATACACAAACTTATTGCTGTATTCTTCATATTTATTTTTCAATTAGTGCCAATCTGCACACTGTTTGTTCTAGGATTACAACAAATCCAATCATTTTGGTGTCTTCCTGTTACTTTCAAAATTGTGACTTATTTTGTTTTAATGAAAGACATGTGGAAATAGGCTGTTATTTAGTATCTGTACTTGGGTTTTATTGTATTACCCAAAACCAATTTTGTGGGACATTGTTTAGGCCAAATTATCAACTTATGTTAAGAAGTTATGAAGGAATGGTTAGCTACTGTAGGTTAAAGTTTTTCTTTTATCCCTCTTTATAAATGTAGGAATGAAGGACGTGCTACAGCAGCGCCTGTAGTTAAATGCTAACATATCTTAGTTTAGCATGTTAGCATGCTAACATTTGCTGGTTACCAATGGACACAGACTATGTCTGAGGATGGGTAGAGGAATAGAGGAAAAGTTGGCATGAAAGTCTGTATGAAACTTTGTGATTATCCATCCAGTAATTGTCAAGATATCTAATTGAAAACCACAAAGGTCAACCTAATGGTGGCATAAGGGGAAAGGTCAGGAGATCCCAGAGATGTTAAGATACATCCTCGTGTGTTGCGTAGTTGCATGGCTAAAAGGACACAGTCTGTAGCTTTGTATAGTTAGCTCAGTTTTGACAATACATCACTGAAAACTGTTGAAATACTTTATTTGTCCTTGTCATTTGTTTCTCAGCACATGAAGTAAGTGTTTTAATAGATAATTTCCCCAGAGCAATGCTCATAACACTCGTTAGCGCTGTTAATGATGATGAACTAGCTCCAGTACACTGAATAATATCAGGGGATATTACTGTGAAAACACCCATTTATTTCCTTCGGTGGTCTTAATGTTCTATGGCCAGACTGGTCTTGGTAATGCAGATGAATCATATTATTCATGCCTCACCCTCAGCTGAGCATGTTATTCTCATTAGCCGGAATAGACTACATTTTTCATCAGCTGGACGATTATTTTGCTGTGAGAGATTAGTTGAGAATCATGAGCATAAGCAACACAATATGCTAGGCTTCTTAAACCTTTCCAGTTTGGGACTCACATGAGCAATTAAGCAACATTTGTCACAGAAGGATGCAGTAGCATGCTAGCCACCAGCTAATTTAGGATTCACACTCATCTGGATGCCACAAGGAAATTGTGATGTTTAACTTCATGTGATTTGAAGTTTTTTTGTGTTTTAAACGCCAGTGGATTCCTCATGAGTTTGATTCAAACAATAAGCTTTTTGCATCTCCTTCATAGTCCTCAACTGATACTGTCACCTGTGTGAGTCCTCAGATCAGTAGAACTCCATTGTCCATTTTAAATTTAATCAAAGTAGTAAAATCGATGAATTAAACACAAAACAACAAAACCAGTTGTTGTGAATCAAAATCAGTGTGGAAAAATTGCCTTCTGTTCAACCTTTTTCTTCTTTTTCTTTCTCTTTCTATTCTCTTGACACATCTTCATACCCAACCTTAATGCTTTTCTTATTATGACTGCCCTTCATGGGCCCTAAAGGCTCCGTCCTAATATGGCCATTGACCACTTTATGAGCCGTGTCAACTGATGAGGAAACACCTATAAGGACAAGAAGCAATTCATATATGCTGAATTTATATCTATTCTCACATTATAGTCCAATGAGATATATACAGTGCAGTCACTGACTGCCCTCTGCTGTCTTTGATATTCACACCTGGAAGAATCTAATGAATATTTGCATATTCATCCCCTCACAGCTGAAAACACTGTATGGAAAGGGTGATGTTTAACTCAAGTGTCTCATTTTATGAAGTTTTCGATCGATTGCACACTGTGAAACATAATTATCAAACTGTGAAAATGCAACATGTGAAAAATACCCTGAAGATGACATAGTAGTCTACAGCTGTACTGCAGCATTTATTTCCCCTTTGTCCACTCAGCAGTTATTTTAGGATGATCAGTGGATGTTTCATCTTCTGTCACTGTTTATACAGACGTCTCTTCTCCTGGTTTCGTGGAATATAACTTGATGGAACCTGCTGCATTTTGATAAGCTAATCTGATTTGATTTGTAACCTATGAAGGTGTTATGGGGTTTGTAAAACAATGCACCTACAGAAGAATCCCCTATCACTCCCTTTTAAGTATTTACCAGTTCAATCCTAACAACATATCTACATAAAAAAAGACTCCTCTAATTTATCACATGAAATGCCATAAAACTTAAAATTGTAAACATCCTGAAAATAAGGCTATCCTCACACAGTTTATCAAATTCACCCAGTTCCACTGTGTTTATCCCAATTATGAGAAGAATTTGCCATCTTTGTTAGAGGTAAATAAACACATACAGACCATTTCTGAGATAAGGATTGATTCACACAGACACTGTAGGCATAGATAAATAATTGCATTATAAGTAAATAGTCTAAATAGATAAACAGATATTGGAAAGAAGTGGCTTTGTCAGTGTGGCCATGCCAACAGCAACAACCACAGCGAGGTCAGAGACAGGGGGGAGAGTGGACGTCAGGGCAGGGGAGTGGATGTTTGTGAATGTCTTTGTGTGTGAAAGTGGAGTGGAGGGGAATATTAAGGAATCAGCTTCATTAACTGGATAAACAAGTATAAGACACACTCATTATATAAATGGCACTTTTGATTTTAAAGTAAAAAAGAATTTAGCTTCATGGATGTGGTTAAAGTAATCAAAATCAACTCAATAACCTCAGAAGAGGTTGAACCTTTGCCCTGGTTTGTACGCTGCCCTTTTGTTTCCAAACAGTTTCCATCACTCCCAGTCTCTAAGTGTGAACATTTGTGGTAGGTGGAGGTTCACCTCTCATCACCTCTCATCCATCAACGCATCAACCCATCAACGTCTTCCCAGACAAATAACCTAGTCCAGTTGTTTTCGATTTAAAAAAATAAAAAAAACAAAAAGAAAAAAACTCCTTTAGGAACATTTGTGGTAATGTGATTAACTGTTTTCTGTATAAGCTGTGACAAATGTGTTCAGTTTATTGCCTGTCATCTTAATGCTAAACAACTACACATGGGTGTAGAAAATGAATAGATTATATAGGACAATAGAATCCTTCAATGAATTGCATTTTGCAACTTGCACCCAGACTAAAATCTGAAGTAAATGTTTACTGAATCAAAACACTGTGTCATTTTGTCTGACAGCTTCTGCCCCAGCTCCGAATCATCATCACTGTTCTCTCCATCATCACCTACTTGCATCATCATCATCATCATCATCATCACCATTATGATGAACTTCAACAGTACTGAGTCCTGGGTTTTTATCAATACTTCATTCCCCATCCTGCCTGTAATAGTCAGTCCCACTAACAGGAGTGGCATGGAAGCCTATCTTCAAAGACTGGCTCATTTAGATGAGGGGCTTTACAATGACTTCTACGGCCTCTGGATCGCGCTGATGGTCATAAACTCTCTCATATTTCTGGTAGGAACGTTTTACCGAGATGTTTTTGGTGTTGTAAATACACATTCTCTCTTGCAACTACAGTACCCTGCGCAAACTCTAATTTTCATCTCCTTTACTTCATGTCTCTCTCGCTCTTCCAGGTGGGGATGGTGCTCAACACAGTTGCACTTTACGTTTTCTGTTTCCGGACCAAGCAGAAGACCACCTCAGTGATCTACACCATCAACCTGGCAGTGACAGACCTCTTGGTGAATCTCTCTCTGCCGACTCGCATCCTGCTCTACTACAGTGGAGGAGCATGTCTCACCTGCTCCTACCTGCACATCTTCAGCTACTTTGTCAACATGTACTGCAGCATCTTGTTTCTGACCTGCATATGTGTTGACCGTTACCTTGCAATCGTGCAGGTGGGTTTTTTTCTGTAGTTTGGTGACAGAATCGGTCTCATTTATGTTCTCCGAAACCTAAATTGTCCCTTTGCAACATGCAGGACTTATTAACTTATTCTCTTATGCCCTTGCAGGTTGAAGCTTCCCGTCGGTGGAGGAACTCCAGTGTGGCCAAATGTGTGTGTGTCTCTGTGTGGCTGTTTGCCATTGTGGTCACCTACTCCTTCCTCTCCTCTGCTTTTCAGCATACAGGCTGCTGCCTTTCAAAGCTCCTCTTTCTTACCATCACTGAGTTCTTTCTACCCCTCGTCATCATTGTGGTGTTCACCTTGAGGATTATGTGGGCCCTTGCTGACCGCCGTCTGATGCAGCAGAGCAGGTATAAACATTTACATTAGCAGAAGAAAGGAAAGAATGCAGAATACCATGTGATTTCAGGTATTTGGGCCTTATTTGCTTGTATTTGTTGCTGAACAAGTTTCAAAACTTAAAATGAAGCTTTTGACACAAGGACATATCATACAAGAACAAAAGGACTAGGGGAAGTGACTCAGATTTGCAGCTCTGAGCAGCTGATGGGATGTCACAGTGATAGTTTTATCTGTGTTTTCTCAGGGAGAGGAGAAGGAGGGCTGTCCAGCTGCTGACCACAGTGCTGATCATCTTCACTGTGTGCTTCACACCCTTCCACATAAGACAGGTGAGTGAGCTATGACACATTAAATGTGAAATCATCATGTTTTTTGTGGCCTTTTAACTCTCGAGTAGTCACAAGATGTCTGTCGGTGCTTTTATTATTTTATTTATTATTTATTATTTTATTATTATATTTTTTTGTTGGCTATGGTAGTGCAATGGATGTTCTGTCTTTTTGTGTTGTAGGTGGTGGTGTACTTCTACCCCGAGATGCCTCATCATGTGATTGTCTACCACTTAACCGTCACTCTCAGTAGTTTGAATAGCTGTATGGATCCTGTCGTCTACTGCTTTGTTACAAATAATTTCCAGGTAAGACTTGAATCTCTTCTTTACTCTCTTTCTTATCATCATTCCATTCATCCCAACATCCTTCCTCTCTACCACCTGTACATTTATCCATTCATCCTTGCCTGCAGCCATCCACCACTCATTTATTCACTTATTGATTCCCTGAATGATTTAGAGCCTCTTTCTCTCCCAGGCCACTATGAGACATCTTTTCCGTCGTGCAGATCCCGAGCAGACCAGCGGAGACATCATCAGCATGCAGCACAGTTCCAAGGCCTCAGGAGCAACAGCCAACGCCATCACAAATAATGTGATCATGATGACCAAGATCCATACAGTGTAAAATCCCCTTTCATATGGGGTAAGGAGAACTACAGAGATGCCACAGTTGTCTGGGGAACTGTGGTTGATATGTCTGGACTCTGCAGCATACTAACCACTGATAACGGCATCAGTTTGTAATGGTACAGTGCTGAGAGCTCAGGATCGGCAGCTAATGCTGTCCACAATCATTTAATATTGACCAAAAATCTATTCATAAAAAGTGAGATACAAACAAAGCCAGTTCAGCAGCCCAAAAACGTTTACGAACTACTTGAATAAATTACAACACTGACAAGAGACAAATTTAGTCTGCACCCCAATGTTATCATCATGCCAATAGCACCCTCTCATTACTTTTCAGCTGTGACACTTCCAAATTCAATACACCAATGACAATGATAACCACTTTTGTGCAGCAGAGGGCAACATTGCACTCTCATTCAAAGACTATTACAGTATAAGACCAAAGACAATTTTATTAGTCAGGTGGAAGCTGCTTGGATTAACAGGGAGCACCTACATTGTGAATGTTTGAACAGGGGTTGTTGGGCTGTAATCACATTGTTTTATTATAACAAAGTCTGATATTACATGCTGTTGAATGAACACTGTAATTTCATCAACAATGACCAGAGCCTCTCTTGGCAGGAAAAAAAAAGTCACATTAAACGACATTTGAAAAAGTAGGGTGAAATTTGATCTGGTTATTTTCCTTGTCTGATGTTAATGGGATCAAGTTCTAGTGGATGAGTAATAGATGAATGTAATATTGTCGTTTGAGCTTCAAATGTAAAATCAGTCTTAAAAAAAGTCTTTAAAAGAACGAGAACGATAAGTAATTAAAGTTTCATTATTGCAATTTGAAATGTTTTACACCTTTTCAATTGATTGATTTATTGTTTATACACTATTATGGCTTAGTTTTGTTTTATTGTTATTGGTATTATTAATGAGTAATCAATATACTGTAAGTACATCATAGTAAGCATTGTGACTGTAATTCCTTATAACCCGTAGGTGAGTAACTTGCTCACGTCATGGCGTTCCCGTTTGACCACGCCCCGCTTTGTTACTGTGGAAACCAATGTGACTGATGAGTGTAGTAAACCAGATGGTCACTCAGTTAGCTGGTAAAGGTTAGCCAGATTGCTAACTCAAATCGAGTTTTGCATCAGCGTTATCGCAAATATTTAAAAAGCGGAAGTGGCTCTATTTCTTCTTGAAGGGAGTAATATCTCAGGTATGTTACATTTTCCTGTCTCCATTTTGAGTGGGTCTCTATGTTGCAACTTGCTAATGTTAGCTGTCAAATGTATTAGCCAACGTAGCTCGCTAAGGGAACGTTGATCCCGCATGTCAAACCTCAGTCAGTGAAGTTGATGTGTCCAGAGTCAGGTGTTTTGATCCAACCGGACGAAAACACGTATCTATCACCGTGTGCGCCGTCCTCACACCCTTAAATGGACTGATAATGCCTCGTTATTAACCTTGTAGACTGTAGAGCGGGTTGGTTGGAAGCTCAGGTAAGAGTTCAGCGTCAGAAAGAGCTGTCTCTTAGCTAAACATGTCGTAACTGGTCCAGCAAGCCCCCTAGACACACACACTTAACGACCATGAATTCCTTTGAGAAACACTAATTTTCAACTCGACTTAGGGGAGGTAAAAAACTTCCATACAGCTGTTACTGCACACAGGAACAGGTTACTCTGTCACTCTGTGAGAACATAACGCCAGAAAATGCACGTGGCTGTCCCACATCTATGGTTTTAAAGCTCAGTTTATTATGTTTAAACATTAACCCTTACGTAACCTAACCTTTATTTGGGATACATTTCATTTGTTTACCTCAGAAAAGGCAGACACAAAGTCACTGAATAAAGACGAGAAAAAAATGGTTCTTATCTACTGTATATCCCGAAAATCAAGTCACATTGCAGTTATATGGTTTGTATCCACCCCAGGGGCATGGGATCTACCTGTTTTAACTGAGGCTAAGTATGCAACAGGTATGGTTTTGCAATATGGGTTGATTTCTTAATGTGGCTTTTGTTCATTCCTCTGATGCCTTTTATAGTCTGCTGGTTAAGTAGTTCAAAGTGTATGCGTTCTGGTGATGTCACTGAGTTTAACAGATTCAGCAAAATACAAAAATGGAAGTCATTATAGCAATTTGAGGCACTTAAGGTGTGGCAAAACTGCTCGATCCCTCTTTCCTTTATAATGTTATATGATCCACATGACAAGTCTGTATCCTTCATATACTGTTAGTTCTGTATAACAGGATATGTTATACATTGAGTGTAAACTTGTTGCCAGTGTACTTCCTCAGAGCAGGGCAGCATTTTTCTAAAGCCAAGGGATTTTTTTGTTTACCTTTATGGGGCCCAACTGCACTGAAACATTTTACACATGGGAGCCTTCTAGTATTTGGCCCTTGAACCCATATTAACAAAATACAAATATTTAAAGTATGAACAGCAATTCAGAAAATACTTTAAGAATGGGCATGTTAAAATCAATGCCTTTATAGCTTCAGCTAATTGTCTAACTGGTTTCTGTTTTTCTGCAGGTTGCTGTGTGACTCAGTGGGTTTTCACATGCTTTGACCCTGACTTGCCCTGAAGTACACTTTGATGCACGTGCACAGACTTCTGCTGACCCACACTCTAATCTTCAAATCAATCCAAATACTGCAGGCACACCACTTCCAACACACACTGACTGGCAGCAGCAAACGCAGTTGCAGACCTACTCTGCCTCTTACCACAAACTGAGCTACTGGAAACCATAATACACATATTGCTACCCCTCTCCTCCCACCTCTTCTGCTCCTCCCCTCTGCATACCTCTGGAGCTGTGCAGATTTCTGCTCTTCCTGAATTTTGAATTTGTGCAAGCCACAGTGAGGAACACTTCTACTCTCCCGCTGAGTTACTGAGCCGTGCACACTGGTCAAAAGATGGCCACAGGATAAAACATATTTTTACCACATCAATTTTTTGGACACATTAATCTCATTTTAATGATGATTCCTGCCTCATCCTCAATCATTTTCAGTTCTTTGGTTTCAAACGCAGAACATGCTGACCAGCAGAGATGCTTGCTAATTACTCTTTCTGGATATCTTGGGCTCCTCTTAAACAGCGAGTGATCAAGATGATAACCATGGACATTAGATGTTCTTTTAGCATATTATAACATAGTAGAGCGTGCTTACATATAAAAGAAAATAGCAATAAGTGGTATACACTAATATATAGCGACCATCAAGCAAAATAAATGGTTCCTCTGAAGTCAAACCATGCTGAAAAGGGCGAAGAAGCAGAGGAGAGGGAGACTTATTGCCTTCCGGAGAGGAGAAAACCTAAGGAAGAAGTAGAAGAGAATGAGAGTGAGAGTGAGAAGGAGGTGGAGGTGGAGGAGGAGGAGGGCAGAGGCAAGCGGATCCCTCTGCATCGATGGGTAATGAATGGGGCAGTGATGTTTGGACGTGAGTTCTGCTACGCCATGGAAACAGCTTTGGTGACGCCAGTGCTGCTGCAGATAGGTAAGGAGATTCAATACAGTCATACTGAGACAAACACACTCTTGCTCTTCTCCCGCTCAAGCAAATGTTTTAGAAATGTTAAAGATACCTAAAGATGAGAATTCAGCAATACTGACAGCCCCGGAACGTCCACTTTTCAAGTGTTACTCTTACTTACTTTTTCAACTGTGGTAGGTGTGGAACACAGACATTAAGAACCTGTATTAAAACAACTTATACATGAGAGATGGATAAGTGCCAACAACAAACACATACCTGTCTAAATATACATTGCTCGACTCATTCAGAAGTAGCAGAGATATTAGACCCTTCCCACTTAAAGTACACAGTGGTATGTTAATAGTGTTATCAGTATAGCCATATGATGTTTCAGTACTGGTGTTTACAATAGCTGTAATGTATAGCATGTTCTGTTTACCCTGTCAGGTATCTTAGTTATGCAGTTTGTTTGTGGCAGTGTTCCCCAGGTTAGTGTCAGGGATCTGGAGGATCAATAATCTGTCCAGATGAGCATCTTGTTGTTGGTTCATTTTCTTTATATAAAAGTTCTTGGGTTTGATTTGTGATGAAGGCTGTCACAGCTATCCTAAAAGAGATTCCCATCAGTCTAATTTCCAGCTGCAACAGTAGTCGTAGTAGCAGTCGGGTAACAGCAACAACAACAACGTGGAATTCTACTGTCATTGCATTAGCCAGGCTGGATCTATTGATCACCCACCAATGTGTCATGTAACCTGTGTGCCCAGCAGTAGCCAACACGGGCTATGCAGTTAAATGTCAGGTTTGCCATCATAGCAGAAATTGAACAAAGGCATTTTTTCCCTGGCTAGGTATTACAAGAATGTCTAACACAGCACATTTCACTCACACTGTTTTTACAATATTGTAAGAAAGAACATTTTTTTAAAACCTTTAACCATACCCCATTCAGGGTGTTTCTGAAGGCATCCAATTTTGCTTTGGTACTATAAAAGTAATCTTTATGGTAAATGCCACAGAGTCAGTTAACGTTGCAGTTTAATGTATCCTTTATGGAGTCCGTATGTTAAATGGGCCTAGAGTCCGATTATAGACCCTCAGATAGAAAAGACATTTAGTATGGCATAGATGACAATTATTGAGATTGATTATTGGTCAAAATAGTCTACTAGCAGTAAAATGACCTGCCACACTTCAAGTTTGGAGTGAATCTTTTCCAAGGGGTGTCCTTTAACCTCCTAAGACCCGAACTCTTGCATGGCGTGCGTTTTTAATTTCTCTTTGATCTTTATTCTGATTGGGACCTGAGAAAAATGATGTCCACATATGAGGACATTAGTTTTAAATTTCGATTACTGAGTGGCAGTATAATATCCTCATATGTTGAGAAAAAGTTGTTGAGAAAAAGTTACTATTGTGGTCTAGAGAACCCAAAATGTGAGGTCCACATATGTGGACGCCAGGTCCTTGGAGGTTAAAGAGGAAGAAGTGCACAAAAGGCTAAAACAGTAGTAGACTCAGTAGACTGCATCTTTGTTTCCTTGCTCTATCCATTCAGTGATGCAACAGTGTGTGGCAACACCACCTTCAGAAAGATTAACATGTTAAGCTTGGATGAAGTACTCCCAGTTTAAAAAATTGAAACATTAGCTCTGTGTTTTTACAAGGTTTACTTTGCTATTGACAGCACTGTAAAATCTATATCAATCTATAGTTTGCTGAATTTCCCAGAGAACTTCAAGCATGATCATACATTTATTACTACAGTCTCTCTTGGATTGTCTTTCAGCACAGTAGATATATCAGGTTGACTCTTATCAGCATTTTTAGGGCAGTGAATCCATACGTTGTTAAACATAAGCATGGATTAGTTCGAATGGGACTTATTATGACTGTCTCAAGGCTACACAGGACCATTGGGTTGTGTTTATTTTTTATTGAGTACAAATTTTCATGGCATGATTCATCACCAATGATGCAATTATACCACTTCTCATTTTGCAAGCAACACCAGGAAAATCAATGAAGTAATCCTTGATTTTGTAATGTCTGCTTGAATAACTAAATAATAATAATAGTTTAGCTAAAGTCATACAAACTCTGCCAAAGAAGAGTTTGATTAAGTACTGTTCCCTGCTGAATGTCTGATCATTCTGAAAGAAAAAGCCTGTATGTTGAATCATTTTAATACAAGCAGTGCAATTTGGAGTCCTGTTCTCTCAGCTTGGAGAGAGACACAGCAAAATGTATTAATCAGTCTCCAGTCTGTGAACAGTGAGCTGAAGTGTGACTGCATTGTCAGCCACTGCAAAGTGCTGTAGCTTTGCAACACTGAACTCAAGCAGGATGTAAGTTCAGCTCCTTGTGACACAAACCTACCTAATGAGTGTGTCATAGTTTTGTTTAAAGGTTTTCTTTTAAACAAATACAAGTTATGGTCACTTACAGTGTTACTCACCAAAACACACTGTATGTATCCTTCAGGTCTAATGAAAGGGTTGAATGCTTTTCCTTCCTCATTAAATATTTGTAGAGCCAATTCTTTTTAAACCTGCATTGTTTGCGTCCGTGTCTGTCTGCATGAGTGACCTCGTCCATATGCATGAAACAAACAAAATGGAGACCAACTCATAAAAAACTGCTCCATAATGCTACTCAAGGTCAAAAAATCCTCAGGGAACCTTTAAATCTTCCTGTAGGCCTGTTGACAAAAGAGAATGTGCAGCAGTGGGACAGGGAGACAAAAAGCAAGAGTTTTTTCCTATTGCAATGCAGTCATCTGTTGTTGTGTTGACTTAAGAGAGAGGGAAGGCAGGAGCAGAGCAAGGCAACATGGGTAACAAGTTGTTCCCGTGAGAACCAGTAGGCTCACCCAGCCAGCTGACTGGATTCAAATGCATCAGATTTTTGCATTAAAACTAAAAGCCCATGTCTTTATATGGGGTGGAAAATTAGGATATTTTCATCTAGCAGAGACTGCTTTTTTGTTTGTTTTTTTACTATAACTGATGTGCATAGTTATGCATACATTTTTCAATATAATTAAAAAGTTTGGACACACTCCTATCCTTGGGAAAGTGTGTCCAAACTTTTGACTGGTACTATACAAGTGTGCCAAACTGGTACAGTATAAACTGTCCTACCACATTGGTATTGAACTGGCTACAAAAATGTGTGTTGAATGTTTCCTGATTTCATTTGAGAGCATGATAAAGCCTAGTCTTTACTTATGACAGGGCCAACTGGAGGTGATTTCACCACTTTCCTGGCTTGTTGGTGCGTATTTCTGTCTGTGTTGTAACAGGCCACCTCATTATCTGAAATGTTCCTGCTGCCCTCAAAGCCAATGGTAGAGGAAGCTGTTTAAGAGCACTAGTGGTTCCTCAGCTACACATTGGTATGCAAGTGCTGTCATTTGCTATGCTTTTATAAACAATGCAACACAGGAAAACTTTCACCTTTTGTGCAGACTCCAACTGCTCCCACTGGTTTAGTTATTCTGGGAAGTTCCTGCAAGACAAATATATGAATAGGTTGATGTGTTTTGTACCTAGTAATTCAATACAAAAGGACATTTAATCTAATAATATAAGCCGATAGTTAAGTAGTCTCAGTTAAAGATAAGGTTCATGATAAAAACACTAAGGAAAACAAATTAAACTCGAATTAAAACTTTTGACAGATCTGAAAAAAACGAACACAAAAGACAAACTGAATTAGATGCAGCAAAGAACGTTTCATGTTATGCTGCCTGAATAAAAGCACTAATGATGAAACATTTAATATTTTTAGCTTGAAACATATTTGTCTTCAGTTTTTCTATTTGCACTTGATATTTGTTGATTTATAGGGCCTGTGAGCAAATGAAACCATTACTATTTCATCAAGTGTCCTCACATGTCTTTTATATCATTTAACTGTGTCTTAGGAAATACTCGGAAGACTCAAATCTGTATTGTGAAAGCACCGACAATTAGCAACAGTTGCTGTAATGATGTGGTTTATTATATTAACTTAGTAACAGTGTGATCAAATATGAAAAGGTATATAGAGACTGATGCACTTGGGTAAATCCCCTGCTCGTGTAAAAAAAAAAAAAAAAAAAAGTAATCTTGGCTTTAATCTAATTGTACTTTCTTAAGCTGAATATAGCTATTGTTCTGTTCTTTATTGTTTCCAGGCCTTCCTGAGCAATATAACAGTTTAACCTGGTTCCTCAGTCCCATCCTTGGTCTCATCTTCACCCCTGTGATCGGCTCAGCCAGTGACCGATGTACTCTGCGATGGGGCCGGAGAAGACCATTCATCCTGGCCCTGTGTGTAGGTGTGCTGCTGGGAGTGGCACTGTTTTTAAATGGATCATTAATAGGTAAATAGGAGGTGTCAAAGAAGATCTCCACTTCCAAATGATTATAGTTATTGTTTAACCACATCTGTGTATATGTTGTGGTGTTCTTTCAGGCCTCTCCATTGGTGATAGCCTAGGCAGCCAGCCAATCGGCATTGTCCTTACTGTATTAGGTGTGGTGGTGTTGGACTTCTGTGCTGATGCCTCTGAGGGACCAATCAGAGCTTACCTTCTGGATGTTGCTGACACTGAGGAGCAAGATATGGCCCTGAATATTCATGCCTTCTCTGCTGGTAAGACATGCTTATATGAACACTAAGACACACAAAGACCGTCCACATGGATCTGTATAAATATCAGCTCTTCAAGAAAGCATTTACAAGGAGTGCATATACGTACATCCTCAAAACTTGCAAATGATCTCAGAATTTGAGCTTTAAATGTTTTAAACATGTCAACAATATAGCCTCAGATATATTAATGTATTTGTCCATGTGTATCTGTTTCTATCCCTGTTTCTCCAGGGCTTGGTGGAGCAGTGGGCTACATGTTAGGTGGTCTAGACTGGACTGGCACAGCTCTGGGGCAAGCATTTAAATCACAGGAACAGGTCCTCTTCCTGTTTGCAGGCATCATCTTCATTATATCTGTCACACTGCACATGTTCAGTATCCCTGAGCGACCTTTCACTCCATCCTACCAGCTTAAAGCCACAGGAAGTGGGGAGTCTACCAGCCAGTTGTCTTTCAAGCCCGTTGGCCACGTGCCACCTTCACTTGAAGTGATTGCAGAGGAGGATGCTTCTGCTCAAGCCCCTTTCAGAGAGGATGACGAATCAGATCCTGAGGAAGGGGAGATGGATTTTCTTGCGGTGGAGCGAGTGCGGAGTAAGAGTGACTCAGTCTTAGCCATGCCAGATGCTACGATTGAGTTGGATTCCGACCTCGACCCAGATGCGCAACTTTTCCTGCCAGAAGTGCATCACTTTCTACCAGAGACGCAGGGAGAGCTAGAAGATGCTTTCAAGCCATCAGATCACAATATTTGCTCCTCATCTCCACATGCCCTTACTGATGTGATGGTCTTAGAACCTAAAAGTCTTGTTTTTCCCGAACATAAGGATCCAACAAACTCTAAGATGAGTTCTGGCTCAGAGAACTCGCACCGTAGACAGGTGAAGTCAGATGATACAGTTGCAGATGTTTTTTGTGTTAGCTTAATGTGACTTTGAGACTGTGAAACAATGTATTGCCTGCACAGAAACAAATGTTATCAAGTGTCAATATCAACAAGTTATTTGATATGTGATTATTTTCAATAGGCAATATATGGAACTCTTCAGAGACTGAAAACCTCTGTACTGTGTTTCAGATATGTGATCTCATGTGGTCTCTATACATCTCCCCAATCACAGCAGGTGAGGGCTGCCAATGGTCTCAATGCCTGTTCGTCCTCTTCTGATCACTCCAATGCAATAAAAAGCCATGCTTCCACCAAGCCTGGGAACCGCCCCTCCAACTCCTCTGTTTCATCACAGCCATACAGACACACCTTCTACAGACAAGTACAATTTAATTTATAATTTTTTGAATTAGTTAATGTAATCATCATAAATATTTGCTACACATTAAAGTTCAATTTGCAAATGTGAAAAGGCTGACAGCTTTTCTTTTTTCCTCTCCAGCCTTCTTTTACTTTCTCGTACTACGGACGAGTAGGATCGCAGCGCTATCGACTTCGACGGGCAGCACCATCGAGCCCTCAGCGAATCACCACCTCTCGCAGTCTTAATGATCTGAGTGACCTCCAGCAGTGCACAGACAGGCGAGAGATGCAGCTGTCAGCTAGCAGTCTGTCATCTGAGGGCTCAAGCAGTGAGGGAGGAGCAGACAAGGGTACAACTGTTCGACTGCTGTGGTTGTCCATGTTTAAGGTGAAGTAAATTGGAAACAATTTTTTCTTTTTCTCCTTTGTTACCATTGCACTACATCACATTTAGTAAGCGAAGTGTCTACTGTTGCAGATTAACAAAGCAAACATTTTTGTGGAACTATTTTCACCTGCTTGTCTTGATTCCTGTTTTTTTTTTTTTTTTTTTTTGCCCGCTGTAGATGCCGAGGCAATTGTGGAGATTGTGCATATGTCACCTCCTCACCTGGTTCTCCATTATAGCTGAAGCTGTGTTTTACACGGATTTCATGGGGCAAGTCATTTTCAAAGGAAATCCCAAGGTACACACTCGCACACACACACGCCCTCATTATTATTTAAAGAGAGTTGTACTAACTGACATCATTTGGTTTTTTTTTTTTATACCATGGAGACCACACAGTAGAGGAATACAGAACATATACACAGCTCACTAATTAGTAATTTATGTGAAATATAAACACTGCAATGTCAGTTATCCAGCCTTTTTGTCAAGTCAACATTGCTATGATAACATTGTTCCACTTTTTTCAGGCACCAGCCAATTCCACAGAGCTACAGAATTATCACAGAGGAGTACAGATGGGCTGTTGGGGACTGGTGGTCTACGCTGCTACTGCTGCTGTTTGCTCTGGTAAAACACAAACACTGTTTCCATTTTTAGATCAGGACTCACCTAACTACACACAAAAGAAGTGGTGAGTGAACAATTAAACTTCCTTTCCCTTTTCTGACCCTCTTTCCACCCAGCCATCCTTCAGAAGTACCTGGATAATTTTGATCTGAGCATTAAGGTCGTCTACATCGTTGGAACTCTGGGATTCTCAATAGGTCTGTTAATATATAAGAATAAACAGCTGTGAGCAATAGAGTGTATTCCAGTAGATTTAGGAGCAGATGCTCATCGTCTCAGTCGGCATGTAGGTAGAGGGAAATGATATTAAGTATTAAAGCTTTTATTACTCCTTATCTTAGGAACTGCAGTCATGGCGATCTTCCCTAATGTTTATGTTGCCATGGTGATGATCAGTAGCATGGGAATCATCTCCCTGAGTATCTCCTACTGTCCCTATGCATTACTTGGGCAATACCATGAAATCAAAGAGGTATGCGCACACACACACACACACACACTCACACTCACACTCACTCACACACAAAAACAAAAAGCTATTCATCCATGTTATATAGTTTTAATGTATCATTTTTTTTTGGTACTAACAGGTACTTAACAGAATTTTGAAATGTGTTATGTAGCGTAGTTCAGTGAAGTGTAACAACATTACAGCAATTGCAGTCGATGTGATATAGTCCTATTTGTTCTGTCTTGTCTCCTGGGACATTCATGATGTAGCTGTTGTCACACAAATCATTAACCTCAGCCCTAAATTATTTAAGGAAAATGTAATTTTATTTAACATCAAATGCTTATCTTACTGAAAGCCAAAAACATTTAATCTGAAAACCTATAAACTGATAATCTAGAGAGACAATATTCGGGCTGAAGTTACAATCTCTCCTCTTGTTTACCTTTCCTCAGTACATTCACCACAGTCCAGCAAACACTCGGAGAGGTTTTGGTATTGACTGTGCCATCTTATCCTGCCAGGTGAGCATTCACACTTTTTAGACCCAAATTTAAGTTTCCTGTTTGCTCTCAACTTAAACTGATGCAGCAGTAATACCCAGGTTACATTTAGTAAGTGGAACCAGCAACACCCAAACGTGAGGTGACTCTTGATCTTCTTTGAATGAATCCACAGAGTTCATGGTTTAGGCTGTGGGCTGTAATAACATGGCGGTGGTAATGAGAATTGGTAAATGCCATTACAGTTTGTGTCACAGTACTTTTCTCCATTTCCAGGTCTATATCAGCCAGATTTTGGTTGCGTCCGCCCTGGGAGCTGTGATAGAGGCAGTTGGCAGCGTGCAGGTCGTTCCTGTAGTGGCATCTGGAGGCTCCTTCCTTGGCTTCCTTACTGCCTGTTTCCTCGTCATTTATCCTGACATGGAGCCCAGCAGCTCAGAGCAGGACCAGGGCTTGGTGAATACGTCTGGAGATTCAGACCAGAATAAAGAAAGAACCAGTGACCAGAGACTGGCTCTGCTGAGCATCACAGACGGAGACAGTTTAAAGATGACAGAGAATCACTCTGATGCATAAGCATGAAGACGGAGCATAGTTAAGGTTTATCCTCACCAAGTACAAGCCATAGCATGCGAGGATTATACCAAATGCGTCTAATTTACATATTTGAAAGTCTGTGCTTTTCTAAAGGAGGAAAGATATCAAAAGAGGGGAAACATGACAGAAAGTTGATGACCCATTTATAGAAATATGGGAAGGATGGATTTGGCCAGATATCTTCTTGGAGTAGAGGACTGAATTAGCTCAGTTTTAGGCTGCTCTGCTTGTCCTGTTGCTACCTCAACCCTAATACAGGGTTTCTGCGGGTCCATAAAAAGTCTAAAATCCAATAAGTCTTAAGTCTTAAATTTAACTTGTTGAAATCTGCAGAAACCCTGTAATAAATACATTTAAATGTTTGAATGGATAGATGAAAGCCATTAAAACACAGAGCCACGCAACAGTGATTTGGTCAGACTGTTGAAACCCACTTAGCTCAGACTACTGAGGTAAACACAAGCCTTTATTGCGAAAACATAAATGGGAAGCACACAAAGCACTTTTTATCTCACTTCTGAACAGCACTGTCACACTCATGCTCCAGAATGTTTGACCTTTAACTTCACGGAGGCTGCTCTATAATTGCTATTCGGACAATTGTGATGCTGTAAAGGTGTTACTTTGTGTAGCTCTGCATTACATGTAGACTGAATACAGATGTGTATATTAGTTCCAGTCTGTTCTGGGAATACCTTGAAATAACATTGTTATTTTATGCCACAAAGTTTCCAAACTACGCGTATAATCTTATACATTTGTTGTAGACATACACAAAACAGTTTGTTTAATTTCATACACTTTTTTATTCACATTTATGATGTTGGAACCTGATAACATAGCAAGCTAGTCTGCAGTTCAAAGTGCTCTTTTAGGATTTTTTTTATGATCGCCTATACAGAAGCAGCAAAATTCTTAATGCCATATTCTCCTTTCATGCCATGATAGACAGACAACATGTTGTCATAATGTAGTTAAGATACTAAGCCTGCACTGTAGTTGACTGCCATTACCGTGAACCTACACTGTAAATGGTAGGTTCTCATGGCCTCTCATATTTGACCTCAAGGGGTTCTGGGTTTCAGTGTGATTATATTTCAGGGTGTCATTCATTTTGCTTGAATTCATTTTAAAGATGTTTTGAAATATACATTCCAAATATAGTTGAAATGGGAAAATAGTTAATGATGAGCTTATGTTTATCATAGCATATTTGTCATATACAGTCTTTGAAAAATAATTGGATAGAAATACTTATTTACCCTTGTAAAAGAGACTGGACTTTCTATTTGTACTTTGTATTGGAGGCCTTGCTTTACATATTAGGTTACTGTGCCTTTCTGATCATATGACAGCTGTAAAACTCTGCCTTGCTGTACAAAAAGGATATATAACAAGATAGATAGCACCCACACTGCCGTGTGTGAGTTAATCTCAGAATTACAAACATGAAAGGTACCAGAGAGTCTTCTGAGGATTATTATGTGTGTTTAGCATAGTTTTCTACCACACTTTAACACATAATTTAGTGTCATGAACCTAATGTTATAAGCTACACACTTATGTACAGTCTTACTTTAACAGCCTAGTGTCTACTCTCTAAAGGCTCCGCTTCAGCAGAACCTTATCTCTGCTGAATTTGAGAGTTGGTGTAAATGCCCACAGCAGCCTTAAACTCACTGTTCATTTAATTTTGGCGTTTTAATGTCACTTGGTTTGAAACTGTTCCAGAGACCTATAATGCTGCATATCAAATGGTAGAGAGGACCACTTCTATGCAAGACCAAGGACTGATCTATGCAAACTTGAATTTCCCTTGGATGGGGTGTTATGACCAAATGAGCCTAGAAAACAAGCACAGGACCTTCTCGCAAGTGAAAACACTTCAAAGGTTCTCACACTTCTGACCTCTGAGCAAGATGTTTATTATCATTACACCCTTGAGAGACTTTTTCCTTACTCTGTGTATCAGTATTTGGGAAATGCTAACAGTATTTGCTGGGACCCTGTATCCTGGTAACTATGCCATTGCTTTGCAAGTCATGAGAGAAAGGTGTCTTTTATGGTGTGTTCACTGTCATTTAGGATTTAAGGCCTCAAGATTTACACAACCTGATTTACAAGCACTACAAAGGGAACATCCTCATTGTTTGGATTTTTGCATCAGATATCAAAGGGAAAGTGTTGAGACAATTAATACAAAATAATATAATTAATAATAATTTCTTTTTGTAAATAATGCAAGTGTGTGTGACGTGGCGTGTGCCATCATGTTCTTAGCGAATTGTTCTGAAGCTGTTCTTTAAAAACACCTTTTGAAGAGATGTAAGGGTATATAGTTTTGTTAGTGGCTGAAATTCATTTTTGCTAATGTTATGTTTTTCAACTGATATACGGTACTAATCCAATTGCATTATAGCAAATCAGTGTAAATTAAAACAGAGCAGGAAATTTCCAGCTTGGAATCTGTGGAAATGTTAAAACTTTTTCTTTTTCACATTTTTTCCCCAAGAAATTGAATGTTTTCTTCACAGCATACACTACTGTTACAGTAATTAGTTGCTTTAGTTTGGTTTAATGATTCATTTAACTTCAGCTGGTCTAAATGTTTCAGGGATATTTCCATCGCACTAAGAAGCTCTGTCTGTGGGAAATACTCGTGTTTTCATGCTGAATAAGAAAAATAATTTCTTGGAACCAGCCCCTGGCTCATTGAAATTGTTTTGATTTTATACAAATGTTAAGACTTTTTGGTAGTCTGTGTTTTATTTTGAAAGTCAATCACTGGTGTGTTTTTAAGTGATTTTTTGGTTCTTTTCGCTGCTGTACAGACTTTTGTACAATGTAAAATGGTATTTTTGTACCAGTTATTTGAAAAAAAACCAAAGAATTCACCCTCAATTGTTTCAGTGTTTTATTACCAATCCCTCACACGTTTCTCCCTGCAGTCATTATTTGCTTTCTTTCTTTTCTTTCTATTCTTTTACAGATATTTGGGATTTTGTAATTATAAAAAACTGAAGCAAAAAACCACAAGAAATGAATTAGTGATTTTAGAAAAGCCAGGAGGTGTGAATGGTTATTTGCAGTTATAGGTTACAAGTAATAGTTAAATAATAAGTGTCATGACACAGGCATGTCAGGAACTTGTTTGAACAGACTATAATCCCTCTTTGCATTTTATTTCTTTGTATCCTTCTGTATGAATTAAGTTTGCTGTTGGGTTTACTAAAGTTTTTTTTAATTCTATTAATTTTGTCGCAATAATTTACATTTTTACTTTTAACTATGGGGGGGAAATATAAAAAACGTGAAGCACGCCCTCACAGTTATGGGCTACACTTTAGAAATTGAGTGCTATCTGGCCGACTGTACATTTACATTCAGTCAACCACTGTCACCTTCAGGTCACGGTGGGTTATTACAACAGGCAAAACCTACCATGATAATACAGGATTTACATGTTTTTTGAAGTTTTTTCTAGTCTAAAATCAGTAGCTGCTTACACAGGTGTTTGACAGGAAATCACATCAGAGCATCTGGACATAAATGTAAGATGTTTTTGATTTATTTATTTATTTATTTATTTTTAAAATCAGATGTCACAACTTTAAACTCGAGTTTAGTAGCCTAAGTGTCGCAGTGGCTCCAATATTAGATCTGTGAGCGTGCTTGGATGTAGAAAGTGAATACCTGTTACTCTAATTTGAAAAACTTCATTTACTGCTTTAGTCAACTAAGTTTTCACTGGCACTCAACAGATTATTCGAGAAAACACTGTAGAGCCTAATTATGGTACAAGATCGAATTATTTTTACAACATTATTCCGTGACACTGCGTTGTGCTTCCTCAAACCACCAACGCGCATGTTTGTCTCTGCACACACAGAAACAGCAAGCGGACTGATGGTGATCATGGGAACTGAATGAGCCGGTTTCATTCAGCAGCGGAGAAGTTTGCTGCCAGTTCTTCACCGGGATGCAGACATGAATATATGGATGAGGAGCCGCACGGAGGTACGTGAGGAGGTCAGTGACTTGAAGTAGAAGTTTTAACCATGAGTTATTCATCTAATTGTGCGAGTTTTGATCTTAACTATGATGATTTAGCAGAGTCGCGTCTGAGGTGTAGAGGCAGATTGGAAGCATCCTCTTACCTGCACAACTTGTGACGCTGGATCACGTGTCACACCAGCAATAAAACTGTTTCAGCTGATCATTAAACTTTAATGAGTAAAAACCTATGAACTCTAAATTCTTTGCTAAACCACATAGACTCCATTCTGTGTAGGCATGAGCATACGTAAACTTTGGATCCTAACAGTGTGACGGTGATTTTTGCCTGGACACATTCACAGTAGTTCATAGCAGTTCTCCATGTGCAATGATTTTGTTTGTTTTGCTACTGACTTCCAGTTACCTATTTTTAGCTTCATTCCTACATAAAGACTTGAACAGTCAGCCTCTAGATTTCCTTGACAGGTGATATTCTGGTTATGTCTTTTATTAGCTACATATAATTATTTAAATAAGTAACAGAAAATAATGTTAATTTGCTCATGATTTAATTACGTCAAATAGTCAATGTGCCTTCTTCATGAAAACTGGAAAAAGTACCTTGTTTACATAGAATTTTCTGGATTTGTATGGGCGCAGATCAAAGGGGTGGACATCTAAAAGCTGGAGACATCTGACTGTGTTAGTTGCTTTTCGAAGCTGTGATTATAGCCCTCTTTTTATTTCCATGTAATTGATTATGATGGTCAAATTTTTTATCTAGGTTATGTTTCTGGCTGCCAGCTTGCTCCAGAAATGACAGTCAGCCTTCTCTTCTGCTTGTATTCCTGTAAATTCTCGGTTATGGTACTTCTCTCTCTCCCTCGCTCCCCAGCCCTGAACCTTCACACTACTTTCCTGTGTTTGAAGGAAACGTTTGACCCAGATCTCACTGCAGGCTTGACCGCTTCAGATCTGAAAGACAGAAATGTCAAATTGTTGTGTGCTCATGTCAGTTATTGTGCTGTGACATTATCAGAAGATGTAACACTAATCCATATATTGCATGTAAAAAGATTATGTTCTTATGGGTTGATGTGGGATTTTCCCTGTTTTTTCCAATGATCACATGACTGCTGTAGATTATGATGATCGTGTCACATCCTCAGACTAATAATGAAGGGACAGCAGCCAGTCATGTGGCATTCTCTCTAATGGGAAATTAGTAAAGTTATGCTGAATGTTCTCGCTGCTGATGATTAGTTATGATTTCATGCATTTTTCATAGGGAGAGCACTTGATTTTAATGATTGATTTGATGAGTGATTTTAATCTTAATGTTTCTTGCAGCTGGCTAAAGGTCCTTTCGTGATGAGACTGCTTTAAGGTGGACTCAATGTTAACATTTCATCTGTGCAGCCCATTCAGTGTGGCCCAGTTACAAGTCATGTTCTCTGTGTTTTCGTGTGTATGTGTGTCTGTCCTCCTCTGCGCACATGAGCTTAATTTTCCAATAAGACCGTGTGGTGTCTCAGCTGTAAAGAAAGAGTAGCAGACCATGGAGGGAGAAAGATAACCAATGATCAGTTAGGGTGTAGAAAAATGAATCTCTGCTTTGTCACAGACTGTGAAAAATACTCACAAAATGATGAGTGACAACCGGTTTCATGCCAACATTTTCCCTGTTGAGTTTAATGCAGTTTAACGGATTCAGTTGTTTTCCCAAGTTGTCATAGGAATTTTCTCGGGACACCTAATAGGTGCCACTGCTGCCACCGTCTAAAAATGACAAGCTGATAATCTGCTGGCAACAATGTTTTGTTCCACACATTTATGCAGCGGTAATCAATACCACAGTGCATTAGAGCCATAAATATAGACATTGTAGTACAGTATGTTGTGTGGGTGTCAGTGAGCTGATAAGTTTAAGCATGGACTAATGGAGAATTTCCTCTAATTATTTGTTTGCAGTCGGATTATAGCAATGATACTATATTTAACTTTTGTGGCTATATTAATTACTGAGAGGCTGTTTCTACTTTCTCCATCATGTGGTGGAAAAGAAGGTCCGACTGCATCTGTAGAAGTTGATGTTGATGAGACGAGCGGCAGCGATAATGAGCTGCAACAACCACTCTGTCATATGTTGTGACTTTATTTAGCTGATCAATTTTATTCTCACGCAGAGAGATAAAGATAAGAGGAACAGCTGTCTCCCTTGTTAAAAAAAAAAAGCCAAAATAAGTATAAAATCTGTTTTTTTTTCCCTCTGTGATCTGTATCTCTTGATCTTTGTCACTCTGGTTCCTTTGACTTCTCTCTCTGTATTTCTTCTCTGCTGCTTTCAACGGTTGTGATCTAGCAGGTCTGAGTTGGCCCGTGGTCGAGTTCTGCTGGTCCAACTGGGTCCTGGACTGGTTTCAGTGATGGCGGACCATCTGCCTCCTGCTCTGCTGGAAGCCTGCGTAGTAGTAGGAGCATCTGTCGACAAACTCAGGGAGGTCTACCAGGTATTTGCCTTCAAACACCTGAAAACCTAATATTTTCTTATCTTTATCTTTTTATCAACCCGGCTAGCTCCACTGAGATTAAGGATTTCTTTTTCAAGCGAGATCTGACCAAAAAAGCAGCTTCATTGCAAACTTTAAACTGCACAACAGCAACATGTAAAAATGCCCAGAAGTCCAAACTAAACCAACCCAGTGGGCCAGACAACAAACATAATAACAATGCCCTAATGATCCTAAAAAGCCATGCTATCCGTGTTGATTCCCGTCCTGTCTGCCACTCAGGCTGTTAACAATAATGGAGGTCTAGAGCATCTGCTGTTGGAGCCAGAGGTCCTGCATGTCCTGGCGCCTCCCTTTGTTAGCAGACCACAAAATGAGAGTGAAGTGGTGAGGCCACGTGGGAAGAGGCGGCGCTCCTTTCTCAGGAGGAAGAGGGAACAACCTCCTTCAGCTGCTGCTGCTGCTGCTGCTGCAACCCAGAGCCAAGGTTTGCTACCTGCTTGTCTGGTCTGGTACACCCGCTGGTCACTTACCTGTACATACATAGGAGGTTTTAGTTTATTCTCAAATATTGAAAATCTTTCTTCTCCATTCCCTGCGCAAACTGTTTTAACCATATTATCATCAGTGATCGGTATCATTTTGTTTTAGCTGCTGATATTTTTGCAGGTGGAGGAGCAGAAGGAAGAGGAGGAAGTGAAGATGTCAGTGTTCCCAAAGACATTGACCTCATGGCTTTGCCTCAGCTCTGCTTCCCTGGTATTTAGTGTCCTGATTTGAAGTTTGTGTTATAACAGCCTCTGAAAGCACTGATTTTGTATATGCATGCTGTTCAGCCATAGAGCAGCATGAAACTGACAGCTTGTAATTGTATAATTGTAGCATATCAGGTCAGTGTGATAACGTGTGTATATATATTTTTCTTTCCACCAGATGGGCTGCAAGTCACTTATGAACAGAGAGATGAACAGTTTCACTTCCTGGTTTTCACTGATGTCTTTGGCAACAAGTCCCATGGAGTAGTAATGCAGTGTTACCGACCGATACTGGTACACAGCGCTACACGTACTACATCACACACTGCAACGGTTAACTTACATCCCAACTGTGTTTTACTGCTACAACCAGATTTCTAACTACAATGCTCATTGTGCTGCTGACAGGCCAGATAACAAGACATTTTAGGTGCAGGCATGGGTTAACAAATGAATTCAGATAAAACTAACCAGACCTTGAATAAAAGCAAGTCACTGTCGGATTGTCTTTCCTGTGTTTTTTGCAGGAAGGCACGTCTTCCTTCCACAATGGAACCGGGTCCTCTAAGTTTTCTACACTTTTCTCTGCCTTCAGTTTCTGTGTAATATCCAAGTATCCGTACTTCACTGCGCTGAAAGACTGTCTGTCCTGGTGAGAGAGAGCGTGCCCAACCAAACTGCTTTGCTCGGCAATTTTTAAAAACCAAATGGTTTTGTTTGTTTCATTATTACTAAGATCTACTTGTCAACAGGCCAACAGCGTGTGTGTAATGGATATTTGATCTGAAACACAGCTTAACTCTTATTTTAAGAAAACCTCTGAGGAATCATTTGTCTGGTAACTGAATCTAAAGTTATTTGTTTGCACCAATTATTGTATGTCTCTCCGTCTGTTTCTTTGTCAGCCTGTTAGTCCAGCTGAGAACTTGTCGTTTATCAGACATGGAGGAGAGAGTGAAGGAGTTTGCAGCCAAACTGACACTTGTGCCCGTCCCACCTCCTGGACATCTACATTTGGTGTGTGTGTGTGTGTGTGTGTGTGTGTGTGTGTGTGTGTGTGTAGGTGTGTGTGTAGGTGTGTGTAGGTGTGTGTAGGTGTGTGTGTGTGTGTGTGTGTAGGTGTGTAGGTGTGTGTGTGTGTGTAGGTGTGTGTAGGTGTGTGTGTAGGTGTGTGTAGGTGTGTGTAGGTGTGTGTGTAGGTGTGTGTAGGTGTGTGTGTGTGTGTGTAGGTGTGTGTGTGTGTGTAGGTGTAGCCAGGCTACAATGATTTGAAGATCTGTTCACTTTGTGGTCACATGTCCTAAAAATGTTTACATTCATAATCACACGTGCCAGAAGTTAGTTGATATAAGAGCACCAACTGTAACTGTGTATGTTTTCCAGATGTTTACTTTGCGTCCTCTGACCATTGTATTACCATCCAGTGAAGACAAAGACCACCCAGCTATAGATTTAGACCTCCATCTACCTTTCCTCTGCTTCAGGCCACAGCAACTACTGCAGGTTATTACACACACCTGTATTGTTGTATTTATCAGTGAAGCACAAGGAGGCTCACATTGAACCTCATGCCTCTTTCTCCATTTATCTGTCTTTCTGTCCCTGTCTCTGTAGGTGATGTCTTGTCTCCTGCAGGAGCAGCGGGTGGTGTTATTTTCTTCTGACTGGGCCAGACTCACACTGGTGGCAGAGAGTTTGTTGCTTTTCCTGCAAGTCAGTTCAAAATTTATGTCTGCACATCTGCACAGGGCAAAGTAGTGTTAAAGTTAATCATGATTTTTATTGAATTTAACTGGTAACTATGAGATCAGAATGACTTTTCTCACATTAAATTAAGTTTCGCCCACCGTTTAAAAAGGGAAAGACTCTGGTTTTAAAAGCACAGTGCTACACGGCTTGTGGTTGTTAAAGTGAAGAGTAGAGCAGGGCTGCAGTTGGAGGCCTTAATAAAAGCCCTGTTTGAGTAAATGTCTGTCTTTGGAACCTGAATTTAAATGTAAATTATGAAAAAAAGTTACAGCACAATACAATCAATAAATATTATGATAATGATCAAATGAAATTTTAACCCATAGCTTACTATTATGTTTGTTTTCTCAACATATTACTATTTTTGCTGATTCATTTTGGACATGGTAAAGTCACTTTTGCAATTTTATGCAATTTAAGAAGACATCCTTTAATATTTTGGTCCATGGGTTTGTTCATCCATGTCTTCCTGATCTTTCCTCCAGCCTCTGTCATGGCAGCAGCCTTATGTTCCTGTCCTGGCCAGAGGCATGCTGGACTTTCTCATGGCTCCGACTGCCTTCCTTATGGGCTGCCATCTCAGCCATTTTGAAGAGGTTGCTGCCGTAAGTACACAACCTTCCAACTTAAATTTTCCACCACAGGATATCAGAGGGATGTGGGTTTGCTGCTGTTTTTGTCTTTGGCCACAACTTATTTTTTTTTACTTCATCTAAGAAAATCTAAAGCAAAGAAGGTTATATACTTGAAGTTCAAATACAGTTTGCTAAGTTGTTGTTGTCAGTTCGAGTATACCTTATTTGTAGGTCATATGTTCTTTGGTTTATGGTTGTTTATGTTAATGCATATTGACAGAATTTTTACAGATCAAAGGAATAAACGGAGAGATGAATGAAACATTAATTTTAACCTTGACACTCTTTTATCCAGGAAACAGATGATCTGATCTTAATCAACATTGATAATGGAAGTGTCTCCACTTCCTGTTCTGATACGGTTGACCTTCCCAACATTCCTCCAGCTGCTGCAGACTGCTTCACACAGAGGTACTCATTATTATTATTATTCAAAACACTAGCAGGTACATATACTGGAGACGTGGAAGTGTAGATCTTTTATTGACGGTAAGCGTCTCTGGAACTAGGCAAGAGGTATGGAGACGTAGCCACTGTCGGTTTGTACAGTTTGAGTATGTTTTGCAGGAGTCAGTCTCTGCAGATACACTTTGACTTGGATCAGTGCCACCACACCAGCTGCACCGACATCAACGAGCAGCGGGCGCACAGAAGAGCGTGGCAACAGAACCTCAACCATGACATCCAGAGGATCACACTGGAAATGATTGTCAACATATTCAGGTTGTGTGTGTATTCTTTGGGTATTAAGATACAATGGGATGGTTCTCCTAAATGATATATATATTTTGTTGATATATACATGTATGTATTTTACAGGGATGTTAGTTGTCATCTTAACTATGAACATCGAGTGTTTAACAGTGAAGAGTTCCTGAAAACCAGAGAGCCAGCTGAACAACTTTTTTACAAGAAGGTAAAGACTGACCTGATAGAAAAAGTGATATTTTTCTACTATAGTATTTTCTATTGTTTTGCTTGAATGGACGACACCTCTGAGCAAACATGGGATGCTGGGCCGGATGCGCATCTTTACATCAGCATGACTGTGTTGCAGGTGCTGGAGACATACATCTTCCATTCCTTCCTCAAGGATTGTCTCAACAGGAAAATAGACAATTACGCTCGCATGGAGCTCAGCACTCGTTCAGAGATGCAAAAGTAAGATATCTGATAATCTTCAGACTGACCTATAACACATTCATGAAAGTTCACCACTTGATCTGTGTGTATTGATTATAAATGAAGTTGAACACACCTCTTGGTATAAATCAGTACAGTTCAAAAGCACCACAACTTACAGCCTCAATAAGGACCACACAGATGTATCAGCACCTCTCTAAAACAACAAAAACTTTACAAACATTTTTTTTTTTTTTTTTATTAAACTGGGAACTAAGTGTATTTTTTTTTCTGACATATTTTCTTCATCTCTTTTTCGTGCTGGAGCAGTATCCATGCAATGCATTGTTTCTATCATGTGTCCTCAAGGATGAAGGCTATGATTGAAGTCCCACGGAGACCCACCATGCAGGAGATTCAAGCCCGGAGAAAGAGCTCCATCACAGAGAACAGGCTGAATAAGAGACTGGGGATGAGCCTTCCTAACCTGGGAGATGCCCAAACTATCAGCTTCAAAAGAAACTCACTGCTGAGTCGGATCATCGTGTCTGACCCTGGTGAAGCTAAAGGGGGATATACCCAATTTTATGACTTTATATACAGGGGTACGAACAAGTGGCAATAAAGAATTTAACATTTCCTCAATTTTTCTTGCTTTTCTTGTCCTCTCCTCCTCCACCTCCTCCTCCCCACATCCTCCACTCTGTCTTTGTCCCTTAGCGCTGAGAACTCCTCCTAAGCCTGTAAAGGTGTTTAAACTCCCAGACTTCCCGGTGTCTCTGTCCTTCCACTCTGTCCAAAGTTATTACAGTGAGCTCATCCAGCAGCTCGGCAAGGCCATCTTCTCCGTCCAAAACGAGAACTCTACTCTGCTTGCCAGGTACTCTGCTTTCATCATTTTCTACGCCCCTCCCGCTATCGCTTCAAGAACAACCCTGTAATTCCTGTCTTCTTCATTTTGATTTGTACAATCAAATGTTTTTCCACTTCTCATTGTCGGTCCGTTGATTCTCTTCACTCTCCGTCTGTTTTAACTCCTCTGTTTCCTCCTCTTGTTGAACGTCTTTAATCCACTATGAACCTTGTCTTGAATTAAATCATTTCCCCTCTGTAGATTCTACTACTTGCGTGGTTTCATCAACACGTTGTGTTCACGGCGGCTGGACGCTCTGAGTGATTTCCAGAACCTCTACAAGACAGACACCGCCATCTTCCCCACACAGCTGCTCACGTGGCTCGTGGACTCGCTGCACCGAGACGAGAGACAGCAAGCTGACAGACGACCTGAACTCAAGAGACTCATCCTCAAGGTCAGTCGGCTCACGCCTTCATCGTCACCTCTGTTGTAGAGGTGGTTGGTTGGTGATAGACAGTATGTTTGCTGCTGTGATATAGCTGCCTCTGATGGAGATTACGTAGCGATGATGTTGGTGATCTTTACTTTTTTTCTCATCTATTAGGTGAAGACAGAGAATGAGAAGACATTGGTGCAGCCCGACGACCATGTGAAGAATTTCGAGCTTCCTCGTAAGCATCTGCATCAGGACGACTTTGTGCGGTGTGTGCAAGAATGTGGGATTGTTAAGGATGTGGCGACCATACACCGTTTATTTGATGCTCTCACTGATGGTAAGTGAAGGAAAGGAAGGCTGATGTGTGTAGATTAGATAAAACTTTTGATTTCTGTTACACATGTACAGTGTGAGTCAAAGTAAAGTGCTATAAATGCTATGGTGCTGATTTAAAATCCAAATCCATGGTGACAAATGGGCGAATCTTTAAGGCATCTTGTTTCTTAGGCATCTTAGGTCCTGCAATTCGATGAGCTCTGAGCTAACGTAATGGAAACAGAAAGCTAGATGCTAATCATTTTTGTCACCAGCATTAAACAAAAGAATTTTGAATTGATTACACCAGTGGCTGCCGACATGGTGGAATCAATCAGCTGTCAGATGATCTGTTACACTCGTTTAATGCTCTGTAAGCATAAAGTACAGTCTGTTCAGCATGTTCTCTCACACACTCACACATATTGTTCAAATGAACCCTGCTAAATGTAAATGTAACACAAGTGTCCAACTGAGGGTACAGACACATGGTAATGTAAATCTGATAATTGTAAATTCAGCATATTATGTCTGTGTGTCTCGACCAGGCACAGATTATAAAATCTTCAGACTGTCTGACTGACCTCTATCCTTTTGGAGTGCTCTTACAATGGTTTTTGGATTTCTTTTTTGACAGGTTGAACCTGTCTGATACAGGATTTTTGAGGCTGATAGTGATATTTCAGAGTTGAAAAAATCCCATCAGGTGGCCCAATATTAATTTTCTTTGCACAACCCCTAACATAAATAAATGGACCTTTTAGCATTTCTGTTCTTCAGCTCATTATTATTTATCGGCTGACATATACGCTGATACTGATACATCTGCAATGAGCTAATATCAGCCTGGCCAATTTAATCTCTAATGCCTTAAAGCTGCACTAATCAATACCCTGAGCAGTCGTTCATAGTGACAAAATGGCAGAAAATTATCATCCAACTCTGCAGTGTCCCTCGGCATTTTAGAGGTGTTTAGATCATTGATTTGGTTCAGTCTCATCACTATTGTTTTTCACATTAAAAACTGTTGCTACGTGCTCAGCAGCAAGTAGCAGACAGACAAAGTCACTGAGTAGCTGGTGAACATATAACAGCTAAAGAGCCAGATATGTTGGTGGAGACCAAAACCAGAGCAAAAGAATGAATGAATATTGGTCTTAAATTCATCAGATGGCCAGAAATATGTGAATGTTGAGGTGCCTTTGTGTCTGCTGGATGTGCAAATAAGTAACTGTGATGTAATAGTGCCATTGACAAATTGCTTTGGTCTTAGAACAAATGGGCTACAATGATCAACTTTCTGATATGTATCCAATATCTAATTTATTGTTTTCAGTAAGCCACACCATGCGATATAAGATAACACAATTTGTTAATCTTCAAAGGAAAATTTTGTATTATAAATTTCTAGTCATTAAAGGTAATCTGTAAATCAAAGGAAAAAAGTCAGTTTAGAGCAACAAAAAACATGAGAGAAAAAAGCGTGACAGCGGTCATGAAATGACTCATGGTGTGTTACGCCACAGACACATATCACACACAGTCTTTGAAGTGTTTTTTTTCCCCACCAACATGTTTTTCCCCATCTTTGTTTGAATTTCTATCTGACGTGAAAAGGAATCCTGCATGGCTAGATGGATGTAAAAAACAGACAGGACTGTAACAGGACTGAACACCATATCTAATCTGTATATGTACATGTTTTCTGCTTGTATTTGCACGTGTATTTCTTTGTTTTGCATACAGTATGTTTGTCTGTCTACATACTGTACATGCCGCTCTGTGTGTGTGTGTGTGTGTGTGTCGTAGGCCAGCCAAAGCAGGTCGACCCCGACCTCTTCAGAGTTTTTTACACCTTCTGGAAGGAGACAGAGGCTGAGGCACAAGATGTCAACCTGCCCACTGAGGTCATCGACCACCTTGACAATAGCGAGTGTGTCTACAAGTTGTCATCCTGTGTCAAGACCTCCCATGGCGTTGGCAAAATTGCCATGACGCAAAAACGTCTGTTCTTGCTGACTGAGGGTCAACCGGGCTACTTTGAAATCACAAAGTTCAGAGATATACAGGTCCATTGTCTTTCATCCTTTTTCCTCTGAATCCTGTTTTCTTTGGAGTTGATTTATAACCTCTTTTATTTCAATCAGTAACTCCTCCATTTCTATGCAGGACGTGAAGATTGCCTCAGCTCCCTTTCTACTTGTTCGTATTCCCTCCCTTCGTATCCAGACCTCTGGCAGGCCTGAGGTGTTTGAGGCCAACCTGAAGACAGAGACTGAACTCTGGAACCTTGTGGTCAAAGAGATGTGGGCCGGACGCAAGATGGCCGATCAACACAAGGTAAAATCTCAAAACATTTTGACTGGCCTGGGAAGGAAACGGCAGTGTTTGGGTTAGGGTTGATTTCTGTAACACTGATTTTCTGTGTCTAGGACCCTCAGTACATGACTCAGGCTCTGACCAATGTGCTGTTGATGGACGCTGTCATGGGCTGTGTGCAGACCCAGAGGTCCATTATTGCTGCCTCAAAGCTGGCTTACTTTGATAAGATTAAACATGAAGGTCTGGGCTTACTCTTGTTCTTCATCATCTACTTCTTGTTCTTGTTTTTGTTTTTTCTTTATTACAAATATGTAATTGTACTAAAGTCTGTTATTTATCATGCTCATTCTGATGTTGATGCCAAACCTGAATCATCATTATCCTTTATAGTTACTTCTTCTTCCCTCTCATGTGTCGCAATTTACACCCTTCTCCATTTACCCTCTCTTGAATGAATTCGCTCTTTGTGTTTGTGATGGTGTCCAGTGCCCATGATGGTGCCTAAAACTACCTCAGAGACGCTAAAACACAAGATCAACCCCTCGCTGGACCTGGCTGAACCTCAGACTGTACATGTGCTGCTATACACACCAGGTACTATTTGGAACAATTTGTGTGTCATTTTGTTGATAAGTATCCATTTTCGTGTGTTTAGCCTTATTCTAAGATATATATATATATTTAACCTGATTCAATGGATATTCAGCCTGGGCATGTTTTGTCATTATTGGATCAGAGTTTGTTTGATACATGACAAATAAATGAACAAAAAAACAGTACTAACACACATCCCCTTGGTCTCGTTGTCATGGTGACAGTTGTATCATTTTTATAACCAGTAGCTTCATGCATTATATATCCCTGTTGCCCTGTCATGGCTATTAAAAGTCATTTAAAGTTCAGAGAATAAAAGATGTTGTGACAATCCATTTATTTATTTATAGTAATGAGTGTTCAGAAACTGAACTGCTGTCTGAGGAGAGAGATTATCATGTGCCTCCCATTTTCTTTGATCTTTATTATATCTGTTTAAATCACTGTATAGCTGTATGTCTGCTGCAAACTGACTGTTAAAGTCACAAGACACCCACTGTCAACTGGTGTTAAGTTGTCCTAATGAGCATTCACATCAGAGTAGGGACAGGAATGACAAAGTAAGGGATAAAAATAAAGACAGAGGACAAAGGACAGACATGCTTCAATGGATATTTCTGTATCTGTGAAGGATTTTATTAGTTGGTATCAAAGCTTTGAATAAAAATCTGTTGTTGCTCAGCTTGGCTGGTTAAAATTTTTAGGTTTGCATGAAAACATGTCAACGTGATGACCTATATGTGAGTACTAATTGCACACTTGCGAAGTGTTCACGTGCAATGTGCAAAAATGTTTGTATCGCAGCAGCTGCCTCAGGGAAACCTATCCACATAACCTGATTAGTCTTGTTGTGCTGTGTATTTGCAGGCAGGATAATAGTGGTATTGTTAGTGTCTCAATTGTTTACACTGTGACAGAACAAAAGCAGAGTATGTCCCATGTTGACGTCAACCTCAAGAGCAACACACCAAAATAGTAGTCATTTATAGTATTTTTATCAGGACTTTGGAAAAATAAAAATGTCAACTAATTAACTAGTTATTCTCTCTGTGTATTTATTGCCACTGCCCAGGAGACATTTATGAATAGCTCTCTGTGAAAACTAGAGAAGAGAGAGTGAAGGGTGGAGGTTCTCATGCCCACCCTGCTGACTGACATGTTTTTATTTATTTATTTATTTATTTTTACTGCAAACACTCTCTCGCAATTCACTGGTCCGCTTGTCTCGCACCCCCCCCCCACGTCCTCAGGTCAGTTGACGTGCAATGACTCAGAGGGTGAGATGAACCCGAAGCTGTGGGTGGCTCTCAGTGGGGGCAAAGTGGTTGTATTCGATGCAGCGAGCTGGTCCATGTTGCAGGACTGCATTCAGGTTGGAGAGTCACAGCTGGTGAGAGCAGACATTGTGTACTTCATTATAAAGAGTAGAATAGAGTGAGCTTACCAGACCTTTGTAGCCCGCTCCCCATCTATGTATGGAGGCGACATTTGCCACTACTGGCATGATACAAGTTTTGACAATGATTAAGAATGCATTGAATTAAAAAGATTATATCTCTGGATCAGCTGCATCAATTTTTTATTTTTATCATCATGTTATGAGTCTGACTACGTTATAGGTTGTTAAACTCTATATAGCAAAGCCAAAAATAGATCTACTGTTTGCAGAATTTGTATGTGATTAAATGGTCTTAAACATTATTGCAAAAGCTTAAGTTTTAGCTTATAGAAAGAAAGAGAAATCTAAAAACTCAGATCTACCACTTTGTTGAACCTCTCACTGGAGGCTGCAAAGTTGTAAATGTTCAATTTCTACACTTAAAAAAAACCTGTATTTAAATATTTTTTGCACACTGACATTTTCTGTATTGTATCTCTTTTATGCAGATATTTGTTACAATTTTGTTATAGAAACCAATGTACATAACAACATACACACAAAATAACATAAGCTATATTGTGTATTTACAGATGTAAAATGCATAAATCATAATATCAATTATTAAAACTGAGATCCCATGTCACATCTTCTGTGTAGAACTGCATGCTGGGATTGGTCCAGGAGCAGGTTTGGATTGGCTCCCAGGACTCTGTAATCTACATCATTGACACTCACAGCATGTCCTGCAACAAACAGCTGACTGAGCACAGACATGAAGTGACCGGCCTCACCGTGGACACCAGAGATCAACACAACAGGTAGAGACATGACAGACTCTACTTTGGTCATCAGTTACTGCTCATTAAACATTAGTCTAAACTTGTAAGCAGACATGTTGCAGCACTGTAGGCGTACAGAGCAGAACAATCAGTCGTGTCTCTCTCTCTCTCAGTCAGCAGACATACTCCTGCAGCAGTGATGGGACGATCCTGCAGTGGGACTCGACCAGTCTCAAAGTGAAGCGACAGCTCCACCTGAGCTGTGACCGTCTCTCCTCCATACAGATCCATGATGGCACGTTGTGGTGCTGTAAGTACACTTCCTTACTGTTTTTGTTTTCTAATCTTAAACTCTTATTTCATGTACATTTTTATCTGTATAATTAGTGCTCCCCTGTTGAGGTAAATGTACCAACTCCACTCACTCTCGCACAAACATTTTTTGTGACTGACACAATTATACCCAACTATAATGTTGTGTGCATTCATGTGGTTTTTGTATTCCTTCTTTACAATTACAGGCATCGTCATGGTGTTGTGTACATGACAACCTTGAGACCTTCATTCCTGTGTGAAAAAAAACCAACAGTGTTAGTTTACATTGTACTTCTGCTTTATAAGCAAAAGGGATCCTGATAATGATTTGTTAAACAGAAGTGTTTGTGTATGTGCAGGTTGTGGTGACCGCATTGTGGAATTGAAAAAGAACGGGATACCACAGCGTAGGATGCCACTTCCTGACGACCTACTGAGCGTGCCCAGTAGCTTCAGCAGCTTCATTGTCATGCCAGAGGTGACTTGAACTAATCCAATATGTCAGTCTATTACACAAGGTAGCAGCCATTTTTTTCAAGTCAGTCAATTATGTTTTAACATAACTGGAAGTATAAGTCACTGCAACCGCGGAAACTAAAAGATTCAAATATTTACTGACATTTCCCAACATGTGGATATCCAGATACAAAAATGTTATAACTTATGTGGGTGTCAGATGTGTTTGTTATGCATAAAGACTCGCTGTCTACAGCTAGGCACGTTTTTGTAAGTGTTTGTACAGGCTAAAAGTATGTATGTGACTTTACAGTTTCTGTGTGTGTGTGTGTGTGTGTGTGTCTGTGTCTGTGTCTGTGTCTGTGTCTGTCTGTTCCAGCGAGGTCAGTTGTGGACAGGCTGTGTAGACTCGGGGGAGCTGTGTCTCTGGCACACCAACAACCACAGGCGTCCATCCAAAAGAATCCCCCTGCCAGGCAGTTCAGGAGTCACCTGTATGATTCGTGTGAAGGACCAGGTGAGCTATTATAACATGTCAGGTCACGAAGTTATCTTGTAATTGTTTTAGTTTGTTATCTATATTTTGTAAAATACTTAAGAGTTGCTGAAAGGTGTACGTAAATAAATATGGTGTTTATTTTATGCAGTGAGAGCTGAGCAACAATTATTTGATTGACAGAAAAATAATTTGCAACTATTTTGATAATTAAATAATTATTGTTGTCATTTTTCAGCTTCTCAAAGGAGGAGGATTTGCTTTTCTTTTTCTACATGATTGTAAACTGAATATTTTGGGGTTCTGGATGAGTGGTCAGACAACACAAAGCATGAGAAATAATCAGAAGATTAGTTGCAGTACCAACATGCTATAATATAAATAGGGACCTTTGTTGTTTTTCTGCTTTGAATTGTTGTAGCTGACTCTCATCTCATCGCCATTTTGGTCTTTTTATACCACAATCGTCACTTTGTGACTGCCTTTCCTTGATGTCCTGTCCTCCCCTCAGATCTGGGTGGGCTGTCGTGGCCGCAGCGGTGTCGGAGGTCATTGTGATGGTCAGCTGAGGAGTCAGGTGTTGGTGGTGGACCCAGAGAGCCACACTGTGGCTAAGGAACTGCAGGCTCATTCAGACAGCATCCAGACACTCTGCTCAGCTGAGGATCGCTACGTCCTGAGTGGCTCCGCACGCCGTGATGGCAAGATCGCCATCTGGAAAGTCGAGTAGAGAAGAGCGACAGAGAAAGCAACAGAATGGAAAGAGGTGGGTACAAGTGAGGCAACAGAGGAGCATGGGGAGAGGAAAGAAGAAAAACACAGAAGGCACTTTAAAGGAAAGCATGACGTGAATGAGGGTTGGGATACAAAAGAGTAACAAAGAAAAACAGAGAAGTGCAGAGGAAAGTTATTTTCTTTCACTTGGCGAAGCAACTTTTTAAAGCCACATTTCAATGGTAATTGAAGTTTTCTGCTCGGAGCTATAATTAATTAAGGACACAAAATGATGACAGCAGCTCTTTAAAATGACATTGTGAGACTTATATGGAAGTGTGAGCCCTTGGAGCAAAGTACAGTACACTGAATGTAACAAAGATGTGCTTACTGACGCTGGTCCTGGACGACGAAGAGCAGATCTTTTTCTTCTTGGAAACAAACCTTCTATGCACATGGAGTGTGAAAAAGATCAAGTCTGTGCCTGCTGTATGTTCTGTTTTAAAAAAAACTTGATTTAGTCTAGATGTCAGCAGCAGTCAGATATTGAAATGTCACAATGTAATTGTCATTCACATTTTATTGTCAAGCACTGCTAATAAATTACATTTTCAGGTATTGTCATTTACTGTTGCTTACTTTTTGGGTGTTTGCCTGAAATATTAGTCATACTACAGTCAACTGTCTGCCTGCTATGACATTTAAACTGGGTACTGCTTCAAAGAATCACATTTTTGAAGCAATGCAAAGGTTTAATTGTTGTTGACTGAATCAGTACATTAAGTTGTTATCAATTTGTCAATGATGTATTGATTCCTGCTAAAATAATCAATATCAAATTTCTCTTTGAAACATCTTTGTGCATATTGTATATTCTTAGACATGAGGCTCTTTGTGGTGCCAGATCAATAAAGAAATCGTGCACGTCTAGCCTTAAGCATTAAACCAGACAGAACATTTTCCAGAGTGAATCTCAAGTGCAACATTGAATGAGTCTGCATTTATTAATCCCAGACTATTCAAATGCAGACAGCAACTCTAAAATTGACTAAAGATACAAACTTCAACACAAAAACAATGTGGAATTCAACAATGTCGCTGCTTTTGTTATCAATTTGAGGTCATGATTGGTCTTAAATTTCTTTATTAGTACAAATACAATGCAGCCACAGTCACAGAGCTGGAACACAACAAATCTGTGGGAATTATTCAACAATGGCTTCCGGTAATGATTACCTTTATACTTTCTTAAAAGGATTTAGGCAGACTCTTGAATATTATATAATGTTAACATTAAAAGACAGGATAAGCTATAAATACATAAGTAAGCTTTCATGCATATGGATGGAAGGATGAAAGAGCCTCTCTGGTCTCAGTAGTATAACTCCTGATCCCACCAACCTGTGAGAGCACAAACCAAAGATTAATGAATAATTAATGGAATGGAATGAATCTACAGTATGGATGTTAATGATGAATGGATGTTTAATGGCAGGTTAAGGTTAGTGGAGAATAATGAATCTTGGCTTACTTCCTGGGTATCTTCTGACTCCTAACTTCCTGATCTCGTCGTAGACAAAGATCAAAATACCATATGGAAGAGGAACAAACCACCACTGGACCCTGAAGTAAAAACACAACATGTGATGTTAGACTTCAGCTTTCTTTTGTTTCTAATATAGAAGAAGTGATGAGTGTAGAACACAAATAACTTTCTACTTGTGGGTTCTATATTTATAATGTTTTCATTTGAAATGTGTGTCCTCAGAATTCACAACAAGAGACCAAGTGTTCGCTATAATTCAGTCTGAGCTTTGATTTCAGATGGTGACCATGTGAACGAGGCCTTTTACCTGATGGGCATGAAATTGAAGATATTGGGCATTCCAGGGCAGTAACAAAGCAGGTTACCAAGGCAGAGCTGGAAGACGATGGCAGTAACCAGGACACGGTTCCTGCGCAAAAATACACACATAAATAACCAAACGCCCAGCTGGTTCAGGTTTAATTGCTTCCATATAAATTGATCTCAAAACCCCAAAGAGACCGGTTGCCTCTACTTGCAAATGAGTACGCGAGATAAAATTTTTATACAGCTGTAACAGAAATGCAATTTCAAATCTTCATAAATCATCAAATATGGTGTTTAATAAGGTATTTAAAGCATATGCTTTGGATCCAGAAAACAATCTGCTCATGAAAAGGAGCTATACACACTTTTTGTATCTGATTTCTTAATGAACCGCTCCAAATTTATATATCCAACCATCTTGGAATAATGTGCTGATGCCGAGGTATATGTGAATGCAGTATAAGCCCAAGAGTTGGGAATGTTAACATGGTACAGACAAAGAATTAAACCTGTAAATGTTAATGTTATAACTTTATCTATTAAAATACACTATACTGGACGAGTCATGTGAGGGATGGATCTTCACTGACCTGAAGAAGCCTTGCTGGAACACAGACAGACGTCGAGTCTTCCTGATCAACACATCAGAGATCTGACAGATCTCTATACTGACGAAAAATACAGTGTAGCACGTATACTCCTGATATAGCCTCTGGCTGAATGTCTGTAAGTAGAGGAGGGGATTTAAGGGAGGAGTTATTTAGTTTGTTTGCCGATAAAAATATAAATACTCCCTTGACCCAACCACTTTCTCTAGGTTTAACACAGGAGGCAAAAATAAGCCTGTAAAGGTGGGATCTCTAAGTCAGTACTAACCCATTCTTGGCCATAGCTGTCCTGTAAGTCTTGAAGGTGAACATCTTCCCACTGAGAACGCAGGCCGACACACAAGAGTGGAAACCAGCCCTCCTGGGCCATGGCTGTGAAATAATCTGTAAAACCTGCAAAAGACTGGATGGCTCCTAAAAGAGAGAAAGAAAAATGAGTCGATACTGTTTTAGTAGTATATAAATCTAGCTCATTGGCTGTGTGGCATTATTCAGGGATCATACGAGGCCGTGGCTCAGCCCCTCAGAGTGCACTCTGTTACAGGTACTGTCTTATCTGCTTTTTTGTTCTGTTAAAAACCTGTTTACCAATGTCTGTTAGCAGGCAATGCATGTATTCATAGAACTGGAGATACATTCAGGTGCCTGTCATGTGTGTCTATTTCATGTCCATGTGAAGTATTCAGTTCAATATAGTTAGTGCTATAGTAATACTGAGTATGCATGTTTTGTTGACCGGCACAGACACACACATCAGTCTCACCTATCTGGAAGTACGAGTACGCAGCCAGGGCTTCGTTTACCAAACGATCACGACGGGGGTTCCTGGGCTTCAGGTGCATGATGTCGCTCTCCGCTTTCTCATAAGCCAGAGACACAGAGGGGAACTACAGGAGAGACAGGAATAAACAAACACCATATCACTATGCAGCAGATAGGGGAGCGAGGAAGATAATCATCTGCTGTAAAGACCGAGGCTGGTGTTCAAAAATGAATCATCATCTATTATGATAATAAATTGCAACTGTAATGACCTATTAACTCACAATGTCGGTTGCTAGTTCAATGAAGAGGATAGTGATGCAGCCCAGAGGAAGAGGCACACTGACGGTGATGTAGATCAAATATGGAGTCAGCTCAGGAATGTTTTTGGTTAGTGTGTACGCAATAGACTTCTTCAGGTTGTCAAAGATAAGACGGCCTACAGGCAAACACACACACACACACACACAAAGTTCATTCAGTGGTCACTGTACGAATCATCTACCTCCAGATTCCCCCTTGTGCAAGTACATTCTGGTCACTAGTAATTTTCTTCTACCTTATCTCTTAAAAAAGCTCAGTGTATATGAACAACACGTAAACACTATACTGTTAATTGTACAGCACAAACTGGATATGGACATCAAGTTTTTATTCTTATTTTTTTCTACTGAGCCTCACCTTGCTCCACTCCAGTGACAATAGAAGCGAAGTTGTCGTCCAACAGGATCATGTCTGCAGCGTTCTTGGCAGCATCTGAACCAGCGATCCCCATGGCGACACCAATATCAGCCCTCTTAAGAGCTGGTGAGTCGTTCACACCATCTCCTGTTACAGCCACGATAGAGCCCTGGTGGGATGAAGGACGAGAAACAAAAACTCTTTCACAAGCCTGAAAGTGCAGTTTGATCATTTACACTGTATATATGAAGACATGCAAACCAATCTCTTCCCCTGCTGCTTATTTGTTCACAATCCTCCCAGGGGACCACAGTGAAATAAGACATCAGCTTTATAGTGTCTATCCTTGTTTTTTTTCACATTATGTGTATGGGAAGATTTATATCTTCTTTTAAATGATCAAATACATTCAATTAGTCAGTTAAGAAGACAGGTAGTAAAGCAAAAGGTGTGTGTTTGTGTGTGTGTGTGTGTGTGTGTGTGTGTGTGTGTGTGTGTGTGTGTGTGTGTGTGTGTATTTACCAGACGTTGACAACTCTCCACAATAATCAGTTTCTGCTGGGGTGATGTTCTCGCAAACACCATCTCAGGATGGTTCCGTAGTGCATCATCTAAGTCGTCACTGCTCATCTCTTTCAGCTGACCACCGCTGATCACACAAGCACGGGCGTCACTGCACACAGACGACACAGAGTTACACACAATAAACAGACAAAGACACAAGCATGCATCCAGATACGACAGCTCATTGAATCGTTTGTGAATCTCTAAGGGATGATGATGATGAATCCTGTAGTTCACTTATTAAGAAATACAAAATTACACTGGAACGGATAGCTAGTCAACGCACTGTTCAAAGTGCGGACAGCACTGATTCAATACCTCTTGTTGACCTGTTCGACAGGTATGCGCTTCCTCTCGGCGATATCTTCCACTGTTTCGCTGCCTTCTGAGATGATACCAACATTTGCTGCTATTGCCTTTGCTGTAATTGGATGGTCTCCAGTCACCATGACAACCTTTGGTTTCAAGATATTTAAAAAAAAACATTTCTGAGACAGGTAGATAAACATAAAACAACTCACAAAGTGAAAACAGCATCTCGGCCTAACCAAAGTAATCACACTCATGTTTTTTTTTTGTTTTTTTTAGAATTAAAAACCAGCCCAAACAAGCTGTTTATGTGCATGTGTGGCAATGTGAACACACCCTGATGCCGGCAGTACGGCATTTCATCACTGCATCTGGTACAGTGGCTCTGGGGGGGTCAATCATTGAGATGAGACCAGCAAAGCACAGTCCTGTCGTGGTGAAATTCATCTCATCAGGGTCGAATCGATAGCCACGAGGAAACTCTTTCTCATTAAGATAGAGATGACAGAAGCCTGAGAGGGGAGGAAAGGATTGTTAAAAAACACAACTAATAATAATAATAATTACTTTTTGCTTTCAGTATATAGGGACATAATAGCAAGCCCCAGGATTAGGCCACATCAGTGTTACTAGTAGAACTTTCTAACCCAGTACTCGCTCTCCCAGTCCTCCCAGGTCCATGTAAGCGGTCTGAAACGCTTCTTTCCACTGCTCATCCAGAGGCAGCTCCTGGCCTTTTATCAAAATGGTGGAACAGCGCTCCAAGATACGCTCAGGTGCTCCCTTCATCACCAACAGGTAGCGTAGGTCCAGTGGATCCTCCAGTTCGTGAATAGACAGCTGGAGAGAGAAGGGATGAATAAAACTGGATGTTAATCTGTGCTCTTAGATCCACCGTGAATCACAGGATTATAGTAGTATCACAGTATTAAAGACACTCCTGATGTCAGCGTTTAATATATATTTAAAAAAAAAAAAAAGATCTTTTGCCCACTACAGCAAAGCTTCCTGCTCTCACCTGGAATTTGTTGGTTGAGTTAAAGGGCACTTCCACCACTTTCTTGAAGCGATTACGGTAGTCCATGATGTTTCCTACAGTGAGCTCGGTGAACTTCAGCAGAGCTGTCTCCGACGCATCTCCCACCACGAGCCTCTGTGTGAGACGGTAAAATAGAAATTCATAGAGACGATAAGAACAAATCTGTTCTTACAATAGTTTGTAGTACTGACAGAAAGTAGGCAAAACTACAAATATACAACTTGATTGTTGAAAATTAAAGCCAGAGCAAGACTTACTGTTGTCTGCTCAGCATGACATCACATGGATGTCAACTACAAATGTCTTAAAACATTACATTCGTACCTTAGGAATAGGCACTCCTTCTTGATCAGGTTTGAATATAGCTCTGTTACACAGGGAGGCCACTCTCGCCAGTGAACGCCATGTCTCTGATGACTGGTCAAAACTCTGTCCTGAAACCCACACAATCAATCAATATGATTACTGAAAGGTTACTGACATGTAAAATAACATAAATCCACCTTTAAAGAGCAACCCACACAACAGCTCATTATGGCCTCCATTACATCTGTATTATCACATCGCTTATAACAACAGCGTTGATCGATTTCAATAGGAAAATGCTTCGGACAAAAACAGGCTTTGATCCACGTGTTTACCTGACTGATCTTCTGTGGTATCAGCTGCGTGGATCTGGTTGTCGAACCACAGGTGAGCTACAGTCATCCTGTTCTGGGTCAGGGTGCCCGTCTTATCAGAGCAGATCACTGAAGTGGAGCCTAAACACACACAGGTTAAAGGTCAGACTCTGCCTGAATATAACAAAACTACTAGGAACAGGATACGTCCGGTACACTGGTATACTGACCCAACGTCTCCACAGCCTCCAGGTTCTTCACAACACAGTTCTTCCTAGCAAGTCGTTTGGCAGTCAGAGACAGACATACCTGTTGACCAAGACACAGGCTGTTACACACTGACAGATTACTACAGCGCATGTTAAATCTGTCTAACCTGTAGAACATATATTACTCACAGTAACTGTAGCAAGCAGCCCCTCTGGCACATAAGCCACCACGATGGCCATGAAGAAGATCATGGCTTCCAGGAAGGCATATCCGATGAACATGGCAACCACGAAGAAGGTAAACCCGAAAAAGATGGCAAGTCCAGCAATGATGTCCACAAAATGCTCGATTTCAATGGCGATGGGTGTCTTCTCGTTGCCGACGCCGCTTGCCAAACTGGCAATCCGACCGATGATGGTACGATCTCCCGTGTTAATTATCACACCAGTGGCTACACCTGAAGAGGGGAGAGGAGATCCATCCTTATTCTTATGTAGTAGAAGAATTCATACAAAAGCATTAAACAAATAATACTTAAATAAATGACAAAATAGATGATATCTATGTACTGTACCTTCCAGACAGGTGGTAGAGAAGAAAGCAATGTTTCTGGTCTCCAGTGGATTCTCGTGAGTACATTCTGGACTCCTGGTTTGTGGCTCGGACTCGCCTGTCAAGGACGAGTTGTCCACCTGTCACATGCACGCAGTATATTAATATATACAACGGTTTATTACACGTCCACATGATACAATGGGGTTGGAAGATACCGTGTGTGACGATGGATTGGGCTTTATCTGTTCCTCAGACATTAAAATTATAGGAGTAGTTCATTCTCCCACTGTCTATCACTGGGATTGTAAAAACATTACACTAACCGGCCTAATATGCAGTTCAATCTAATTGGCACCAAACTCACTACAGTCAGTAAATTACACTGTCTCGCCAAGTGAGGACTCAATCATTAAAAGGTAACAACTTTGAAGTTGATGCTGCCAACTTTGACTGAATGTAGACAGCCTAACATTGTTTTCTAATGTTGAAAAATACACAGATTTTATCTACAGACATAGCAAGACGTTGAACAAATTTGTCTTAAGAAGCAACATATATTTCTTTGTGCAGTTGTGTGTATTTTACCTTGCAGGCCTGACCAGTGATGATGCGAATGTCAGCAGGGACTCTGTCTCCTCCTTTGATTTCCACCAAATCGCCCACCACCAACTGGTTGGCATTGATCTCGTTTTTCTTGCCATCACGGATCACAAGGGCTTGCTGTTTTTGGGAATTTGAGAATAAGATGAGCAAATATGAAGGAAGAGGACACACACACACACACACACACACACACACACACACACACAGACACACAGAGAGACAAAGGGAAATTATGAGAGTGACAGAAAGAAAATAGATCAAAAGAGGTGCAATGATAGAGAAGCTATTAACATTAAATTCCAACAATGCACCTACCTGTGGCACCAGATTCTTGAAGCTGGCAATGATGTTGGTACTCTTGAATTCTTGGTAGTAACCAAAGCACCCAGTTACCACGACGACAGCAATCAGGGTGATGGCCAAGTAAAGCTGAAATCAGAAAGAAGATTTAACCATAAAAACAGGCTAGAAACGGCTGATTCAAATTGAGCTCCTCAATTTCTTCTCTTCATTTTTCTTCTCTCGTCTCTTTGTCTCTGTCACTCTGTGATCTGTCCTTCTCAAAGGAATCCACATAATCCATATATGCACTCAATGTCTGTTTTTTTTTTTTTCTTTTTTCCCCAGTGCACTAAAGGAGAAACACTCAATATGGTAATATAACTCACATCATCAAAGCTGGTGAGGTTCCCTCTCCCAAGTTCAATTCCAAAGGCGATGAAGCAGATGACAGCTGCGACCCACATCAGACACTGCAGCCCTCCAGCCAGCTGCCTGGCAAACTTTACATACTCCGGAGTTCCTTTAGGAGGCTTCAGTTCATTTGGACCATCTCTCTCCAAGACCTGCTGGGCAAAGGTGGTGGTCAAACCCTGTGGATGAAAGACAGAAAATTTAATAAATTGATAAAGTGAGTATTTTTGAAAAGAATTAAAAACAAAATGAATAGAGAAACACCACTGTCAATCATCAAGAATTACTTTTACCTTGGTAACACTTGTGTTGTATCTCATTTCCAGCTCTTCAATTGTAATCTCATGGTCGTCCTGCAGGAGGAGACACAGGGCGTCATTGATTCAGAACACTTGTGAAGGACAGATCAGAGTGAATGAAGGTGATTTATTCAGAGCCGGTTGGTTGAAGCTTGGTCAACTTCACAGTGGCTTGAATTACTTTTTCTCACAGAGATTACATCTTCTCACTACTGTGCAGCCCTGAGGCTTCTGTTCTATCGCCACAGGTTTATCTATACAATACATAACAACACTCACTACCACTGCTGTTTTCCATTGCTGTTTTTTTGCCAGATAACTTTCATTACTCACAATATCCATTTCTTTCTTCATGCCCTCCAGTTTCTCCTTTTTCTTCATCTTTTTATTCTTCTTCTTGTCCATCTCTCCATCCATCTCGAACATATTGTAAGCGTCCTAAATGCAGGCAGAAATGGCAAAAATATTAATATGCATATTTTTATACAGAAAATCTACCTGTCTGTCCAGACGGCTTGATATTCTTGATGATATTGATACCAGAACTAAATAAAATGTATTTTTTCCACATCTGCTGTATGTTTGTCAAAGGAACTGCTTACTTACTGCACTGTGAATATGTGACAACTGGTTTGGTTTGTAGTTACTAATAAAACTAATCCTGACATCTCATATATTGGAGCACATACATTATGTCCATGCCAGTCAAGGAAAACAAATGCAATGAGAAAGAAAGGCATACGACTGCAGTATTTTGTTTTAATTTATGCACTTGTACTAACACCATAACAAAGTGGAAGTTTGGTAAGTGACTGGCCTAAAGTATAATAATTAATATAATATAAATGATTATAAATTGTAGTATAAAGAAAATATATTTTTATAAAAGATAATTGTTGAACTTTTTTCATTTCTACAGTAGCGTGTGTGCTCTATATAACAACTTGCACATACATTTTTTTTTGTTTATCTGATTTAGTCTTTGTTTTTATGTAGAATAAATTAGAATATTTGCCTACTTTTTTTCTTAACATTAATTAAAGACTTGTCTACTGTCTCCCACAATTAATGACAAACAAGCTGAATAGTGATCATCTAATCAGCTGGCTCTCCTACCGTTTTACTCATGGTTGCTGATGTGATAGGGGACTGCTCTCCCAAATCAATGGAGGTCCAGATCACTCGATCTTTCTTCACCCCCGAAATTTTGGCTGTCAGCTAAGCTCCAGTCCCAGACATACACCCTGTTTCTCCCTCTCTCTCCTTCACACACAAACGCACACACACATGCAATGGTTAGAAACAGGACACATTTTCTGGAAAAGCCTTTTATACCTGAAACTCCCCTTTTCATATACACATGCGCACAAACATCTCTGGACACACACACACACACACACACACACGTTGAAACACGCAGTTAAATACGACCATCTGCGTAAAATGGTACCTCTAGTAGTAACAATGTCACCCCTAGCCAGGTCACACACAACACGCACTTACATATAAATACATTCATATCACAAGCTATGCGTAGGCTAGTGTTTCTCTGCTATCTCTTATCTCTCCACAGCACGTTTCTTTTCCTGATAAACTGATTGGACGAAGGAGCTGTGAAGGTTAAAGCGGACCAATGTCATTTCTACCAATCTGCCTGACATTGCAATGCATCAACTTACACCAAAAGCTGCACTACACAACTACAATCTGCTATTGGTCATCGAGTCATTCTATAGGTCGAAATGGGATTGATAGAATGAGTATTAACTGAGACAAAGTGACTTCATAAGCCCAGGGAAAATTAGTCATCTTTACTGCTGCCGTATGAGCTGATGGACAAAATGCACCCTTAGGAAATAAGACAGAGGAACTCAAACCAGCAGGCGCAATCCACAGCCTGACAGCTGTGCCACTCAATCAGACAGTCAGTGATGCACTGCAGCGCCATTAAGCCAAATACAAAGAGAGAAGACGTCAGGGAGAGAATAGCCTGCAGCTGAAGTTAATCAGCCTGTCACACCTACTGCCAATCCCAGCTCCTCAGCAAAGCTGTAACAGGTAGCCTCAGCCACAGAGGCAGGTTAATGGTGTCAGGATGTCCTCCTGCAGGTTAACAGACGGTGTGATCACTCTGGTGACCACACACTCCTTCTGTCTGAACCCATACCCTTCCTCTAGAGCTTCTACCCCTCACTACCACCACATTTGATTAATACATTCCTGTTCGCAGGTGTGCATGTGCACCTCATTTGTCATGTTGTCTGGTTGCGATTCCGAGCTGTTTCCACGACAACTTACAATATAAAAACATAGTGCACTATGTTTTGAGAAAAGTCTCGATGTGCACAAAAGAGGCATCCTCTCAAGGCAAGAAACAAGACAGTTTGAACCATGCCCCATAACCCCATGTTGTGTTGTGTATGTTTTTATGCATTTATATGTAATTCGCTCTTACATTGCAGGACACAAAACTATTCAGGGTCTAGTGTACATGACTGAGAACCACTTTTCAGAGTAAACAAACAACTCCACACTAACTACAAGGAAGCAGCGATAAGATGACGTATAAAAACAAGGATGAAAAGGCAGTCGAGAGAAACAGGGAAAGGGAAAGGAAATCAGAGATTCGCAAAACAGTATAATTTTGATCTATCATCTGCTGATATTTTAACTTACTCATTAACATGGGTATGAAAGCTTAATGACTAATCAACAAAAGATATTCAAGTTTTTCCACCACATACAGCTCTCCTCTAATCGGCTCATTTACAAACAACATAAGAATCAGAAAAGATCCTATACTTAGTTTCATGCATTGTTAGTCTCTGTGTTAAAAGATCTTTCAATTACTAAGGGAGTGGCATATGGTTCCAATCCTAAATTGTGAGATTTGGTGGCTTTCAGATCACAGATAGTACTTTCAATGAAGTAAAAATCAATTATGTGAATGATTAATCAAGAATATTAAGAACACAGGTGTTTATTCACATCCAGGCGCAGCATTCCTCTTTTCTGAGCCAGGGTGCTGATGGTGCCATTATATCAGACATGCATCAGCAGGTCTGTCTTCTCAGATGTTAGAGATAAGATACACTGTTAGAAATGCAGTGACCCAAATTACAATTAATCCATCATAAAATATACCAGGTCATTAGCAATACTACCTACTGGTAAAAAAATATTCCACCAAAACACACACATATAACTTACTCATTTAAATACTGCAAAGTAAGACAAATTACTCTACCACATAGGAACAAATATTCATTTAAAAAAGCATGATTCTAATACATTGTATAATGAACTGGTATAAGAGGAAGAGTAATGAGTAAAAATTGAGCTAAGGTCACCCCGTCCCTTAAATGTTCCTTCCCAGAACATGTTGCATGCTGGGTAAATAACAGCCAGGTAAGATAAGTTGTGTTTTAGAGAGTCAATATTGTACTGCACTGTATACTGTAGAGAGACAGTACAATCAAAGCAATGTTATCAGCGTGGTTTTATCAGCTCTAATGACACATTAATGGGGTTGACAGGTGAGTAGGGAGTGAATGGACGGGATGATGGGTAACATAAGAATGAGAGACAGGGACATAGATAGAGGGACCAACACACATCCTTTAAACACACCCATTAAAATGTTCTTCCTGCCCTCAGTAGCTAAATTAAAGGGTTCACCCAAATCACAAGAAAGCTAAGTGTGTGCATTATCAGTAACAGGGACATAGTCTCTGCAAACTCTCTGGAATTTAATTTGTGAAGGAATTCTTAAGAAAGGTCTAAAGGAAGAAGTTATTGAGTTGCATCATATTAAACGTAGACCCAGCATTTCTGGACTTTGAGGAGTCAAGAGATATCCAGGTCTCCTAACATATTCAGTCAGGAGGAGTTGGGATAATGTTTAAAGGTTTAAATGTTTTCTTACTTTGCTGTTAAGGAGTGGATGCATTATTCAGTAGAACCAACTTTAGCTGCCAAGTAGCCTAATGCATCCCCTATAATTTCATTTTAGGCCATTATTAAATGTCTGAAATTGATAGAATCGAGCCACAATTGCCCAAAATATGAAACCCGTGTGACTGATAGATCTTCAGAAATAAAGATACAGTGTGGATGTATTAATCTGCAAAAGTGTTTTTTTATTAACTGCCGAAATGTATTCACATGGATGCTCACCTAAATATTTTCTTTTTCACAGCACATGGCCGCTTGGGGCTCCGTAGTAACGCGACTTGTGACAGTAAACTAGGCGACTTGCCTTACAAAGAACACACTGGTTGAAAACTCCGCCTAAGGCTACCGACCTCATACCACCGAAATATAAACCACTGGAAAAAAACTAAAATTTAATCGACTTCAGATCAAAATTTAGTGGCAATGAGTCGAACCAATTACAGCAGCGTACGCCGATCACGTTACACCTTGCAGCAAACGTCATCTTCCCGCGACTATCCCTGACGGACAGGTCCATGTGAACAGCTTTGACCGCAGTTATTTCTTTCTACAGGTAAGTAACATATCGCTGTGATGGTGAGATCAGATTGGATATTGTCTTTGTAAATAAAGCTGAGTGTTTTGAGGGGAAAAGAGTTCACGCGCTGCTGGTGGGACGCGTTTCCCAGCGTCTCTTCCCTCCCGTGACAAGGTCAGGATTTAACGTTACATCAGAGATCCTCTAGTTACATGTCAGTAGAAACATCCTTACGGCCGGTTCACGTAACATCACCTTTACTGCAGGAGAGGTGTCGTTTCAGCCAAAGTTACTGTAACAAATATATCGCTAGTGTCAACGTAGCTACATTACTGTCATTGTGTGCCTCACATAAGTCCCTGCGTTATGGGTTACACAACCATTACAACCAACCATTACACTACATAAGAGCCCCATGTCTGTCATACCATAGAAACATGGGTTAAATGTTTGGTAGACATGAAGGTGAATATGTGACTGTGTGTAATTGTTGCTATAGCAAATAGAGCACATGAGGGTTCATCTCATTGCTGACATGTTTCTTTCCTTTAGATTGAATGAGAGAACCTTTTCTCTGCTGTTCCACCCTTGGACATCATCTTGCCCCTCAGACAGAATGGCCAGCCGCCTCTTGGGCAGATATGCCCGTCTGCTCTGCAGGGCCTCCTCTCAGGCTGCTGCTGCCTCGCGCCTGCCTCTGCCCGTGGCTTCGCCGGCAGAGGTGCTGAGGGCTCAGGGCTGGCCATGGGTCACAGAGAGATTGATGTGTGATGGAAAGACAGTTGCCAAGGATGAAAGCGTTCAAATCTTACCCACACTCACCAAGCTGGATGAGTTGGTGGTAAAGGCAGAGTTACCAGAGGACGTCCTGCGGATCTGGGATGAGCACGGGAACAATAGTAATCAAGCTGCTAAAACTTTGATGAAGTGGGCCCTGTTGGTGATGCAGACGAAGGGCAAATTTACGGAGCTGATGGTGGATTCAAGGCTACAGGATATGATGAATACCTTATCTCGGCAGGTAAGGAAGCCAGACACGGAGGTGAACTGGCGCTGTCATCGTGTAAGATCATTAAAATCTTATCCAAGTCTTTTAGTTAATATTAATTACTAATTTATGAGTGTTTGTCTTCCAGATATCTTCAGTGTGGAATGGCAATCTAGTGTCTGCCTTGCAAGCTCTCTGGATCATGGGTCTGCCCTCTGATGATGTAGTTCTCAGTTCTGTCCAGACAGAGGTCCTGTGGCGAGTGCGCAGGCTAAACCACAAGCAGCTGGGTCACCTGGCAGACTGGGGAGCAAAGAGGAAGGGACAGCAGGATATTGTATTAGTGAACGCTGCATTAAAACAACTGGAACTGCGCTGGACTGAAATCACTGATACTAAAACTGTAACTGGACTGATCACCAAAGGACAACGCATGTCACCTACTTTGAGAGACAGATTAGAGGACAAGGTATCAGACTTAAAAAAAAAAACAGTTTGGGAACTAAATGTGAATTACTGTCTTTAAAAGCTTGACACTGTTTTTCTCTGCAGAATTAATTTACATGTCAAATGCAAGCATATAGTAGAAAATGTATAATAATGTCGCTATCACTGTGCAGGCTAGAATATACCTAAATCATTATGTCTGGAGAAAGTTAAGAAATCTTCTTCAAAACTACCTTTTGAAGAGGATGTTTTGGAGCATAAATCTAACCTTAACCTATGAGATCTCCAGCGGCTGTTGGTACAGTTGGTCCATAATCCTGAACCACACAGTGATAACCTTCCACCTGTATCTGATGCAGGCGTTGGAGCTTGCAGAGGGCTTTTCAACAGAAGAGATCTGCAAAGTCTGTGTGTCTTTGGCAGCTCAGAGCCGGAGATGTGTCCCGCTGCTCAGAGCTCTGTCCTACTATCTTCTCCAAAAGCCGTCGTCAGAGTACACCACTCCGCTCATATTGGACATGGCTTTTGCTTATGGTAATGATATTATAAGGTAGCCATTAATGTTAAAGGCATGCATACACCAAATTAATTGTGGGAAGTTTCAAGCTAGACCTGTGAAGGGTTAAAGGGTGATAGACGGGGACGTCACGCCTGTCTGCTGGTGCTATATTTAGTTAGATTTAACACTGAGCTTTTCTGAGGTAATCTATGAAAGTCACTTGTTCTAGTCTTTTTAAATTAAAGTCAATTTTGTTGGTAACATTTTGTTTCCTCAGTGCTTAACAAATCTTTTTATTTTTATATGTTTTGGAATCATAAATCTTAGTATGTACACCATTATGTAAGGCTTGCGGCAAAAAATCTCGTGTTAAGCTTGATGTGTAGTGCACATCAGAGGGGATTCAAGCACTGTCTGCTCAGTAAGATGCTGTACAACGCTAACGGTATCATCTTTGTCTTTGCCTTTCTGTAGCGAAGCTGAGTTTCCATCATTCTCAAGTATTTCAGCGAATGGCCTCAGAGTTGTTGCCCAGAGTCCCTGAGCTCACCTCTTTTGATGTCACGCGCTGTGCTAAATCACTGGGCTTCCTCAAATGGCTCCACATCCCTCTCTTCGAGGCCTTTGCTGTGGTCAGTCCTACACCACCAAGACTAACTCTAATTCAGCTGATTTTGACAAGCGCTTATTCTTTAAAGTCAGATAAACCTCTATATATGTCTTGGTCACTGTGTAACTTTCTGTATGTACATCTTTCACCAGCACTTCATGGCAAACAGTGAGAAGTACAGTGTCCTTCAGCTCTGTAATCTGCTCATGACTTTTGCCAGACTGGGCTTCCAGCCTAGCAAAGGAGAAGAGTTCTTTAACAAGGTACTAACGACACTGAAAGCTGCCTGTTGGCTTTACATTGGTTGCTTCTGCTTCTTCCTTGAACGTATGCCCTGTGTGTGTGCCTTTGTGTCCAGATTCACTCTGTGCTGGAGGAGTCTCTCTCTGGCCTTGAGCCCTTCCTGCAGACAGATGTGGTTTGGTCTCTGTGTGTGCTGCAGCAGGCCAAGCCCCACTACCTCATCCCTCTCACACAGCAAAATCACGTCGCCAAACTGTCAGGTAAGACACAGAGTGTGCATATTTATAAATATGCAGATAATAACCTCATATGAGTACAGGCAAGCACCCACATATTGCTGCATACGTCACTGTCGGTGAGAAACTCACAGTGTAGCTCCTGCTTCTCTCAACTTGGGGAGGCTGGTGAAAATGGTTCAGGCACTTGCTTTTGAGGCACAAACAATACAACATGACACTAGTACAGCTAATCAGCATGTCAAATTCATTGTTAAGATTGGCATTCAAATGAAATAAAAACCATAAGTAATAATGATAACGATAGGGCGTCGTGTGGCATAGTGGTCTAAGCGGGCGCCCCATGTGTAGAGGCTACAGTCGCTGCAGTTGGCCCCGCTTCTAGTCCCGCATCGGACGGCCTTTGCTGCATGTCATTCCCCCTCTCTCTGCCTCCCAATTTCCTGTCTCTCTCTACTATCCTGTCCAATAAATGCACAAAAGCCCACAAAATATACTTTAAAAGAAAATAATGATAACGATAACTATAATGATAATGATAACTTTACATTTGCAATCCTGAACTATATCTAATATATTCTCACTAGACCATAGGGCTCACAGTAACACAGTTTAAATAAGCTTTGCTGAATAAGCCAGACATTCCTATTTTATCATAGGTTATTAGGTCCAAGTGTGGAGGATATTTTGTTTGGGAGCATAGAAATGATATGACTCATTTATGCATTTATTTGAAATACTGTGGTCTCTGAGGACTCTGGCATCTGAAGGCCAAAATATTATTCTGGCTCAGTAGATGGCAGTGCAGCTCCAATAGATTTCTGGTTAGAAAGGCACATTAAACCCATTTTCTCCCAGATATAAAGCACAGCATTGATTACTAAAACAGTCTTCTTGTTTTTTTTTCTGTCTACAGAGGGCAGCCCAGTTCGAGTGGAGAACTACCGTCTGAAGTTCCTCCACATTGTTGCTACTCTCCAATTAGAGCATCCCGGTTCCTCAGATTCACATCCTCCATCCTCCCTGACTGCCCCACATGTTCCGGCCACCATCTCCCCCCTGCAGAGCAGTATAAGAGAGGCATTACAGAGTTTGGTGGGTGGGAGGACAGAGGCTGTTCGCACTGGGGTCGACACTGTGTTCGGATGGACTATAGGTGAGGGGACCGTGGTAGATCATAAATATGGTAGATTCGATTACATATATAATCACGCTGTCTTTTCCTGTCATTACTGGACATTTACTCCACAAGCAATATTCAACACAGTTCTTTTTACAACTAACATGCCCTTCTCCATTCAGATGGTGAGCTGGTAGTGGATTGTGACAACAAACCAGTTGACATTTCGATGCTGAAAGCAACTCATCTCCCCAGTGGAGGAGGAGACCAGGCTTTACCTGTCGGGTCACGCCGGTGAGTCATAGAAGAGAATCAAGTGTGCCTGGGTTGTTCAAGTTTTTTTCTCTTGCTGTCTTATGTTACTATGCTCTCTGTCCCACTCCTCTGCATCTGTTTTTTTTTTATTATTTTTTTTTTTTTTTTTTTTTTTAGGATTGCATTCATAGCTTGGGAATTTCCAAACTTTGGCTCAAAGAGTAAAGACCTTCTGGGGCGGTTTGTCATGATGAAGCGACATCTTCAGTTGGCTGGCTTCATCACAGTGGAGGTAGGGATTTTGTCATTTGTTTGTCATTGTGGTTTATATACTTCAAAGTATATAAAAAGCTTTATTTATTTCATTTTTTTTTTTTTTTTTTCTTTAACAGTGATCAAATTATTTTCTCGATATAGGGTAAACTGAGCTGTTTGGTTTCCAGATCTGTTTCTCATTACACACATCAAAGCCAATCGAAAAATAAATGTTCTAATGTCTTGTGATTGTGATAGTGAGTGAACAGAGACAGAGAAGGTGTGCTGCTGCTGCTGCTGCTGTAGCTGTAGCTGCTGTTTCTGACAGGCTAAGCCCATGCAAACAATGGACCTAATACTTTGGTAGAGCTGAGTGTCAGGTGGGTCCCGCTGCAGTCAGTGGTATAAATAGAGCTCCAGCTGCAGCTCTGCCTCATCTAGGCCAATCCAAGCACTCTCGCTCTCATCTGGGACAATCTCCTGAACCAGTAGTAGCATCACATCCCTCTCAGGTTTGCAGTGTTGCATTATAAATAGGTTAATAAAATGATCTTTACAGTTGCGTTTGCGTCTTAAGCTCTCACAGAGCATCTGTAATGAGGAGCGACTTGCCCATTAGCCTTTTAAAAAAAGTGTTTTACGAATCTTTCCTTTTTGTCCTCTTTCAGGTGCCGTATTATGAGTGGCTGGAGCTGAAGACAGACTGGCAGAAACTGGCGTACCTGAAGGATAAAATGGGGAAAGCTGTGGCCGAGGACATGGCCAAGTGAACTGGGCAAAGTCTTGATGAAATTTTTGCAGGCTCAGCTAAATCAGAGCTTTCCCAACCAAATGGGACCACAGGGAATACACACATACACCCACGTTCACACTTAGAACGGAGCAGCACTGCAGAAGAGCTCTCCCGTTCTTTATCAGAAAAATTAAAAAAAGAAATCATATTTTCACTCTGGTTCCCTTGGCAACGTGTGGGGCTTTCCCTGTTTCCATGGTGATGACGAGCAAGACTTTTGGAGCCAGAGAGTGACAGAAATAAACACAGTAATGTTCAGTTGAAATGATATGATCAAGGACAAGTCTGACCTGTCAAAACAGAACCACCTGGGCCATTTGTAGAATTTTTGGCCAAAATGTTGTGCTTAATATCAGCATGTGAATAGATTGGAATAACTTAACTATCTCTGAATGTGTCAGCTTGTGATGGAATAAATTGTTTATTGCTGCTTTTTGTTTTTTTAATTTTCACCAGATTGACTAAAGCCCTTATAGGATTCAGATTCAGTATGTAGGGCTATGTGTGTGTGATACATGTGCACATTTTCCAAAGGGTTGTACAGTGTTCATACAGTGTGTATTGGATTTGGTGTGGTATTCAGACCGAGGATGCTTCATTTCACATCTAACAGCCAGTTCGCACACCTCTCTGGCGTACTGGTGTGTGTGCAAAGTGCATTAGTATTTTTAGCAAATATTTATTGGATCAGCACAGAGTAACAACTTGTTACTGTGTTCCTCCAGAGCTTAAGTAATTCATTTCTTTTTAGCAGCCCAACGTTTTGGTTATCAAATGAATTCAAATCAATAAAGACAGCATGTTTGGGTAATGGACAAAGTCATATTTAAAAGTTTCATTTCTTCAAGTACTCTGTTAAATATGAATGTTTAATATATTTTCTTTATCTATCGTCCATGTGCGTGTTTGTTAAAGAACAGCATTATCGTCAAGGGACAAGGTGAGATGAACCCTTTGCCGGCCTGAAACTGCTTACACAACATCATGGGCAGCAGCAGCCCTCTGACTTCACAGGCTGTTAAGTGGCAAAAAGAAGAAGGCTGACTAATGCAAGCCAGGGCAGAGGAAATGACTTAACCTGAGTGGGAACCAAAGGATAACACAAAGCCAGAATGGCAAATGAGGTAACAGGAAACAACAAACACGAAAATGAAGTGTTACTCTGATAAACCATCACATGATCCAGAGGGCATGGTTCATGCTTCCTGATATTCAGGGATTAATGGATCAATTGATGGACTGTTGACAAAGAGCCAAGCTAGCATTTCCAGCATTGAACTCCTTTGTCACAGTTTCCTCTCTCTGAACGGTAAGCTGTGGGCAATGTGTGTGTTCAGACAAGCCTAAGTAACGAAGGACATGGAAATATTTTACATTGGAAACTCCCCTAGTTATTAAAGGAAACAGCTTTATTGTTCAACACATCAAATGATGAAAAAATGTGCCATTCAATATCTTTGAAATACTGTATATTTTATCTTGTTTCTACTCTGCCTTTGACTGATACCTGAGGGGTGCTGCTGTGCACAGGACAACCACAACCTGAGAGCAAGATGTGAGTTGAGAACCCACAAACACCTTTTCTTCTTTTTATGAGCAGTGAGCTTGTCAGCAGCCGTATTTGTTGACGTCAACTGGATTGCACGGAAGCCATTAGACATTATCCGGTAAAGCTGCAATCACTTCTGCTGAGCTGGCACTCTATAATGGGAAGTTTTGGGTTGTCATGGAAACTACCATTGCTGATCATTTGGCTCAGTGCTGCCGCCCCCTTTATCTCTTTCTATTTCTATCTATTTTTCCCCCCTCACTTGTTATCTATAAAAGTAGAGGAAAACTGAGGAGAACATGTAAGAGTGCTGGAGAGGTGTTAAAAATGGAGAGCACAAACAGATGCTCTAGCTGCCCAAGGGGGAAATGTCTCCCTGTTGATTCCTCAGGGATGCAATCAGAGCAGGAGGCAGAAGGTATAATTAGCAGAATGCTTTCAAGTTTTCGCCTCTGCCCTTTTTGTTCTCTTGTGTTTTAAGTTTCTCTTTCCTCTGTTGGTTTTGTTTTACGTGAAACAGTCTCCACTTCTTAATTTCTTCACCCTCCTCTTGTTTTTGCAGTACCTCCACTTTCCTATAAAGTTGAGGGCAGCACTGAGAGAGCAGTGGAAATCTGCTGACATCATCTCCCAAGATCCAGTCATTGCTTGGCTGGGAGAGAAGGAGGTGGGGCAGAAAAGAAGGAGAGAGATACAGGAGGGAGGAAGGAGGAGGGAGGGGAGGCAGGAATTGGGCATCAAGAGAGAATACTGCAGCTCCCTCTCAGATTTTACGCACACACACACACACACACACACACACACACATATTCAGATGAACTGGATCATGAGGCTCTAAAACACACGCCCACAACAGCAGCATCACTGTGCTGCACCACAGAGAGAGAGACCAGCATATACTCCCATCTCTCACTCTCCATCTTTCTCTCTCTGTCTGTCTCATTCTGCCTCATACACACAAACACACACACACACACACACACAGACACGTGCTGCAGGGAAGATCTGAGTGTTGGGTCGCTGAGCATTCAGCCAGCCCCCCCCTCCCCTTCTTCTGCTTTCTCCCTCTCACTCTCTCACTCTCACTCCCTCTCCCTGTTCACCTTGTCTGTTCCGGCTGTATGGTTTATTGTTGCGTCAGAGCCAAAGAGAGCCAGCGAGAAGCATGCCGGGGGAGAGCACTCACAGATCTGTCCCCGCCGACAAGCATCCAGAGCAGGGAGCTGAGGAGACAGGGCTCCCTGGACCAGGTAGGACCTCTGGGGGTTGGGGATGGAGAAGGAACAATTAGGTAAATAAGCAGATAGATATGATCGAAGACAAATTTGGGAAGAGAGAATAAAGATAGTGTAGAGCAAGTATGGTGTTAAATTGTTTGGGGCTGGAGGGAGAGTTAGCAGGACAGTAAGCATGGCACATATATAGTGACTTCTGGGCCAGTGAGTGTAAGCGTCTGTTAGATAATCACAATCTGCTTTAAACTGCCATGTGGAGAACAGTCAGTTTCAACCTGGGTCATTTCTGTATATCTGTTGACATGTGCAATGAGTAAGCTGTGATTCAGCTGCATGTTGTTTCCCCCTCAAGCTCCTGGCTAATAGCCCCCCCCCCCAAAAAAAAAGCCTCCACCACAAAGCTATCAACTCCCACTCCACCTCTATGCACTTCTCAATTCTAAAATGCCAATTAACAAACAATCTCCTATCTAAAATGCACCACTGACTTCCAAAAGCCTTTGTGCAAAATGCCCAGCCCCCATTGTCGTCAGAATCTCAGTACTGTCTTCCCCCACCCTTACCCCGGCCTCCTCACCCCTATCCGTCCTCTTGCTGCCCCATCTTTAGCACCCAGTGCCGCCCCAATCCGCACCCACATCCACATCTCTCCATCAGTTTAACAAGCTGTAAGGACAGCGTAGAGTGGCTCCTCCCTTCCCCCCAGCCTCAGCAGGAACATGACACAGCAGCATGGCAGAGCACTCTGTAGGAACACACAAACACAACCGCACAAGAACAACAGCTTCTGGCGTTTTTATTTCCAACAGTTTTAAATTATCGTCAGCTATTGCTTATGTTGCTGCTATTTATCTGAAGTTGTGAAATCATGAAATAAGTAGGCTAATTACACACAAATGATGAGAAGGATAGAGCAATGGTAGCAGGTAAGACTGGGAGATGAGAGACTGGGAAGGTCAAGATTTTATTAATGTCCCCTTAATTAGATTTTATTAATGATTTTATTCATGTCCCCTTAATTAGTCAGGCAATAATGTTCAGAGTGAAAATGACCTCATTGGATCAAAGTCTTGTGAATACGGTCCCTCTGACAATTACTGCATAATATAGCTTCTAGAGTTGTTGGGGGTACTATCGTAAACACCCGACAGTGATAATGGATAACCTATTAGTGAGAAAGCTGCCTCCTCTCTGCTGGAGATAGTTTACAGTGATCTGCTGTTTTAGACACATTACAGCTTTAACTTCATCATTGCCCTCATCTGTTCTTAGGCTTGAAATTATTTTAAGCTCTCCTGGCCTGAATCTCGACAGAGGAGGGAGGAAAGAGAATTGTTGGATGCTCCGATTACGACTGGTGTTCTGGTAAAGGAAAAAGGAGAGGTTACAGAAGTGATTATGAGTAATAAGATGAGAGGTGGAGATGGAGAAAAGACAAAGAAGCATATGAGACTGTTGGGGTGTCTCTTCTTCATGGCTCAGTCTGAGCAGTAGCTAAAATAGAGGTTCCCCGTTGGGGCTGACAGCGCTGCAGCCTCTGTGACGCAGCTCCAGTCTGCTCAGCTTGCTGCGGCCTACTCCTCGTATATGGGCAAGCCTGGTGCTCAGTTTCACTGCGTTCCCCCAAGAGGAGACTCCAAAGCTGGGCCAGGGAGGGAAAGAGAGGCTGACGCCCGTATTTGCTGCACTGAGTCTGCAGCTAAGAGGCAGAAGCTGACAGTTACTGTATGCTAACACACGTAATACATGTCATTGGCCTATTTAGCAGCCAAAACTGCAGTTCCCACATTATGCCGTTCTTACATTTAATTCCAGTTCATAGCATATAAGGGAAGAAGATACAGTATTTCTAAATATGCTTAATATGTGTGTTGCTTTGCTTGATTTAGTATGTATAAGGTAGATGCCTTTTTATTAGGCCCTGCAGGAGGAAACAATCACATTGCATTGTACTATACATGTGCAGAAGTTGGCTTTTGTGCATGCTTAACTGAGCATCTTTCTGATTAGTGGCAGGTTTTAATCTCTGAGGCATGACTCAGCACACACACACAAACACACCTAGAGCTTGTTCTTGGGGCAATGATCAGGCAGGGCTGCTAAGTGCTGATGCTTGCATCCGCCATCACCACTGGCAGGACAGGAGAGCTGCGAGGGAGGAGAAGGAGTTCTACTATTTGCAGAGAAAAAAAAAAAAAAAAGAACATGGAGGCGAGAGAAGAAAGCAAAGAGATGCAGATAAAAGTGAAACAATGGAGCAGCATCTATATATATATTCATGTATAAAGCAGGGCTGGGGAGAGGATTAGATAGGGAAAGATTTAGAAATCTAAGGAATTGAGACAAAAGAGCTTCTGCAGAACAGGGAGTGAATCAGTAAGTGATATCTGGGTTCCTGGCAGAGCAAATGTTTTGTATGTGTGTGTGAGGGTGTGTGCATTTGTGGCTGGCACCAAGCTGAGCCACTTGTGTGTTATAATGGCCAATCAGCATGTGGCTTGAGGTCACCGTGGGAATGGCCCAGTTAAAAGAGCAACTGCCCTGTTCTCTCCTTGTGTGTTATAGAGAAACAGGCTTATGTCACATCCTCTTGGGCTGTTTCAGTGAATGTATAGTCTTGTGTTATGGTAATCAATCCAACTTGAAAAAAAACACTAAAGACGATCAGCGGAACTAAAACTAAACAAGAATACAGTCTTTGATCCCATCGTCTCCCTTCTTCTTCTTTTCCTTCTTAGCTCATACTCCTACATGAGACTCCCTCAATGCACCCCTGACCCAATTGCATTCAGTCATCCTGTCATTTTATCTCAGTGCCTTCCCCATTCCTGATGACTGTTATGAAAATGATAGGATGGTCTAGAAGGACAAAGGGACAGTGAACACTGTAATTCAATAAGAGTTCCTTTTGCCTCTGGCTAATTGTGCAATTGTGCAAGTTGATACAAAATGAGAGACAGAGAAACTCTGAGAGAAAACATTGTTTTCCAATTACATGTTTTGAGTCCTCCCTACAGTGGACCATTACAGGCAGCATTATTCAGTTTCATTTTTTTTTTTTTCCAAAACTGGCGGCTTATAGTCTTTGTTTTCAATCTTGGTGATTGTTTTGCTTTTCATTTATGGGGTTGGAGTGAAATACAGATATGAAAGACATTTGTTTAATCCTCTGACTGGCATTCTGGTGACATTTTTTGTAGCTCTCTCTGAGTTAGTGTGTGGGAGAAGAAAAATAAAGCTCAACTGAGGAGATGAAAAGTCCATCCGTCCTTCCATCCATCAATAATAGATGATCATGTAGAGATAATTCAATCAGTTAAATGACTCACTTCTTTGTTAAATCTTTACTACCGTTAAATTTACCATAAATTTGTTCGTATTTCAAGATCTTGATGCACTGAGTCCTTCTCTCTATTCAAACTGTTGTTTTACATTGCTTTCTCTGTTTTTCAGACATGACCAGACACCCATCTACTGACTCCACCCCTAGTGACAGTGGCTCCTCCCCTAGTGATTGTGGTTCTAGCCCTTCTCCCAGCACTCCTCAGAAGCTACTCCCAGCATGCACCTCTCCATTTGGACCACGAATATTTCATGCAATACCTAGTTCCTCTGGTTCTCCAAGACCTCAACCTGAAGGCTCTGACCATCGCAACAGCAACACGCCAAAATTGTCGGGAAAGTTAGGTGGTCATGGACCGTGTGGCCGCCTCGTCCCTGTTAAGATGGAGAGAATAAAGGTGTTTGTTATGTGTGTATGAGCATACTTGCATTTTTACACAAGATATGCTACCATACTTAAATATGTATGTATAATGTGTTATTCCAGGTCCTGACCGGGTCTGAGGTGGAAAGTGACTACCAAGAGCCACAAACCATTGACACAAGGGTGGTGATGGGTCAAGAGACACTGCTCAAAACAACAGAGATCCAGAAAGGGAAACCCGTGGTTGAGCCGAGTGGTCAGGCTATCCCTTTGCCGGCTATCCCAAGCTTTTCAGATCCTCAGGCACAAGCAGAGGAGACTCAGCTGGAGACCAGCAAAGATGAAAGCCGAGCCCAAAGCCCTCAAAAACAGCAGGATCAGCAAAAAGACCCTGTGCAGCCCCCAGCCACACTACCTTCCCCTTTTCACAAACCCCTGTTACCTTCCCCATCCTCCCCAGAGCCTGTCACGACCAATGACAGTTTGATAGACAACCAGGAAGAGGTTCAAACCCTCTCTGAAAACGAAGTGCCTTCCCTCTCTTTTTCGGAGCTTGCCTGTCCAGTTGCTTTGTCCTTCTCTGAACCAGCCTATGCTGTTGACCCTCTACGAGTGGGTGTGCCCTCATCTCTTGACCCTGACCTGTATTATACCGCCCCTTCCACCCCGATCAAGATGGCTTCCCGCTCTTCACACCTTAAACATCATTCATATCCTGGCTCTCCAGCCTCCCCGCTGTCCCCTGGTTCTCCCTCAGACAGCGAGGACCTCTGTTCCCCTCTCACCTCTCCCTCTGGTTCTTATATCACGGCGGAGGGAGGCAGTTGGACCTCCTCTTACACATCTTCCACCTCCCCATCCACTTCTCCCAATCTGCTCCTCACAGAGGAAGCACAGGAGGCCCCTGCTTGCTTTGTGAGCTCCTTATCAGAAATTGGAGATGAAGCTGGGGAGGAAAAGGGACAAGTGGGACCAGAACGAGAGGAGGAAAGGGCAGGGGACTTCTGCCTGTACCGCCCTGAGGATTTTGTCAGGAATTCACGGATAGGTATAACAGGGACAGTGATCCTCGAGGAGGAAGAGGCTGTAAAAGGGGAAGAGGTCAAGATTTCTAGAGAAAGTTGTCGTCCATGCTGGGTGACTGAGGATACATCCCCTCTAAGGAGCAGTAGTAGCCGTAGCAGTGACTCCCAGGAGGATGGAGGAGAGTCTGAAAGCTCGCTCTGCCCATTGGAAGAGGCTGGTTCAGACAGAATAGAGTACCCTAGACCCATGCCGACAGGCCTGAAATTGCAACTGGAGGCATGCATATCAGATGAACACTATGGACAGATGGATGACCACCCACAACTACCCTCCACTGCCTTGACTCCTGACATAGAGAACATGACCATGGCCTCATCTAGTCTTAGCCCTGACTCCCCTCTCACCCCCCTGGATGCCTTCTGTTCCGGAGCCTTCGATAGGCTCGGCCCCAGTTCTTTCATGATCTCACAGGCCGCTTGTGCTGATGATATACCAGAGGAGGAAAGGATGATCCCTGCCTCCCTCATCTCTTTCCCCCTCCACACTAGCCTTATCTTTAAGGCTGATTCAATGGAAATCACCCTCTTCCCCACAGAGGAAGAGAATGAAATTGAAGTTCATGACAGAAATGAAGGGAAGGATGTTGATGCATATGCAGCAGGAGAGGAGGAGGGAGATGTTGAAGATGATGACGATGATGACGACGATGACGACGATGATGACGATGACGATGATGATGATTACGATTATGATGATGATGGTGATGGCAATGCTAACGGTGCTGCTGATGGTGAAGACGATGATGAAAATAACGAAGATGATGACGGCGATGAGCACGATGAGGCAGGTGAGGAAGCCAAGGTGGAGGTGAAAGTGGTGGAAGAGGAGGAAGAGGAGGAAGAAGAAGAGCAGGACGATGATGATGTGGAGGAGTGTGATAGCAAAGCAGTGGAGGATCCTACAGATGAGGACAGCTCAGCATCGTTCCTTCATTCACTTTCAGACACATCTATCAATGAGGGGTTGGACGAATCCTTCTGTTTTCAAGATGATACAGATGACTCATTAGATTCTGCCTCCTATAATGGGGAGGAAGATGAACGTCTATACAGCACTGAGAGGCATGCACAATCACTAGAACCAACAGCTTTGGATGCACTTGATCCGACTGACATCCAAACAGAACCTGAACAGGGGTCTACCACTGAAACAGGCCAAGCTGAACCTTTGCACACACAACTGAGCACAGACGAACAACTGGATCATTCCGAACCCCCCTGTCTTTCTGAAGCCAATGGCGCCCACCCCTTGGATAACAATATAAAACCCAAACCTCTGGATGAACCTGAACCCTGTGAACCTCAGCCAGACCCTGAACCAGAATCTACCAGTGGAATAAGTGAGACAGAACCTTTCCACACACAAATGAGCACAGAGGAACCAGTGGATCACCAGAAACCGATCCTTTCTTCACAAGCTATTTCTTGTCAACCAGAGTCCTCCAGCAACCCAAACAACACTGGGAGTGAGAGTGAAATGATAGATATCTCTGGTTCTTCCGACCCTCTCGACGAACCTGAAGACAGCCCTCATGTTAACCCCTCCACCGCCCCTGTTGTCATTGAGGCTCCTCCTGACCCAGCTGATGAATTCCACACCTCTTCTCTTTCTGCCGTTTCCACACAGGAGACAATTGATCTAAACAGTTCCCTTCCTCTGGAAGAACTGGCCGAGGAAAATCCCCAGATGGCAGACACTGATTTGCAACAGAGCAATGACAATTCAGAGGAGGAATCCACCAAAGAACCAGAAAGGGACTCTTTCAAATTGCTCATCAAGCCTCGTAATTATCAGCCAGAAAGCCAAAGGACTGTTGGAGCAACTAGACTAGTGTTATCAAAGTCTTTCTCCAATAAATCTGATGTGCCCAGAGGGGCTGAGGCCATGTGTAGGCCCAGCATTCACAGAGATTCTGACATTGAGCTTGACCAGAAGAATGGGAATGCCTCAGCTGAGTCCATGAGTTTAGAGTGTAGAAGTTCTGACTCTGGTCCCTCTGTTAATATGGCCACTGCCACCAATGACTTGAATAAAGGTGTTCTCCTTCTTTCCTGCCCTAAAGACCCTAGTCCCAACCCCAGTAATATCCCTGTTTCTGTCTCTCCAGAGATCATCTCAGAACTTGCTGACAATCTGGCCCTGACCCCTGAACATTGCCCCAGTGACTCTGCCCAGGAAAACCTGAGGGAAAACACCCTGAGTACTGATGAGGGGGCGCTGGGAGCTGTTGGATCTCCGCACTCCCCCCTTGCCATTTCACCCAAAAGGGAAAACTCAGAAACAGACACAAGCAAGGAGATGGTTCCTGGAGCTGGGGCGTGGTGTGATGACAGGATCGGGCTAGGGTTAGGTCTAGGATTAGGTTCAGGGGCTGAGTTTGGTGTCTGGGGAGCAGGAGAGTCTCTTTCCCTGTCTCTGGGGAAGAGGTATGAGTTAGAGGCAGAGAGTCTGCTCATGTGTGACACAACGGGCCAAAGCACACAGACGGCTGTGGTTCCCAACATGAGCAGTGAAGTGTATAAAAATTATGACAATGATCTGGGTTCTGTTCTGGATGAGGAAGATAACAACAGTCTGTGTGGAAAGAGGGACCGGATGGCAGATGAAGAACTGGTAGAAGAAGAGGGAGCGGCTGAGTCCAACTTGGCCCGTTGGAAGTCCATTGAGGAGATCTCAGAAGCAGGCGGAGGAGAGGATGGAAGCTCCAGATTCCCAGAGGACGATGTCAGTAATCTAAATCCAGACAATGATGGAGATAACGCAGACACAACAATACAACACACTTGGAAGAATTCTAACAATAACAATGACTCTGCATTTGACTCTTTGGAAGTAGCCATGTGTGGAAGTCTGAATGCTCTATCAGAGGAAGTGAGACCCCAGAGTGTGAGTGTCAGTGTTAATGAGTCTGTGTCTAATATTCCACTAGAAGAGATGCCACCTCAGGTTTCTGACACAGTTGCTGATGAAGAGCAGGAATCGACAGACGGCTCCATAAACCAGACATCAGACACATCACAGGCACCATCCTCAAAGGAAGGTGTCTGTAGCATCTCAGTGCCATTCGTTGAAACTCACATGGACCCAGCTGCAACAAAAAACCACTTCGATTCGGCAGATAAATCAAGATGCCATACTCGTCCAGAGTGTCAGACAATCACTCCAGAGAGTAATACAGCATTTTCTTTGCTACATGGATCCTTTGGTTCCTTTACTCCTAAATGTAAATCTAATGAATCCAGACCAAGGAGAGCTTGCAAAGACAAGGTGGAAAATACTGGTGCTCTGTCAGAACCAGAGATTTTGAAGCCTCAGACTGATGGTCAAAAGAAAAGCGATGTGACTGACAGACTTGTTGATGAACCAAAGACTAAGGATACCTTCAAAGAACAGCCGTGTGTTGTTTGTGACTCAGGGGAAGAAGATGATGAACAAAAAGTGGAAGAGAAGGGAAAAGAGAGAGGTGAAGAGAAGGATGAGGAGAACAAAAAGGAAAGAAAAACCTCTCCTGTACAGAGTAGCCCAGAGCACTTTTTGTGTCACACCCCTAAAGGGGAATTTTGCACAGATAAACCAACTGCTGCTAAGAAAGGGAGGAGAGGGAGGCAGAACAAGCACAGGGCATCTCAGAGAGGCAGTCACGCCGACTCTAGCCCTGAATCTGTTGGTGATCCAAAGAATGATGATCCATTAAATACCACAGCAGATGGGTGGTCAAAGGGGATTGCAGACAATTCTAAAACTAAGGCAGGTCGAAAGGCAAACAACAAAGCTTCATCAATGGACTGTCAACAGAGGACATCTGGGACGGACAAAGCAGAGTCTAGTTCACAGATGCAGGTGGATAACAGTCCCAGTTTTGATGTCAAAAGTCCTACCCACGGACACTGCAATTCAAACATGCATACCCCAGACAACCTCAATGCTGTGGTGGCACTGAACCAAGAATTACAACAGAAACAGGAAGTGCTTGATAACAGACCACTATCTGATAGTCAGAGAGGAATTACAGTAGACATTAATGACAACAACATAGATACTGGCCACAGTACGCATACCCAGGATACCATATCATGCTCTCTGACTCCACTTCCTTCCTCACCATCTCCTGATTCCTCCTCCTCCCCTATACCTTGTGCCTCAACAGAACCAGAGGGAGATCTTTCCACACCTGTGCAGGAATCCCAACCTGTCCCCTCAGCCCAGCAGCAGTCTCCAATATGCCACACCACTCCTACCGTTTGCTCTACCACCCCCACAACACAACAACCCCCAGATTCCCAAACTCTTCCTAACAACGACGACGAGGATGACGACAACGATGTCCAGGAGGTCGCCGTTGTCCTCTCTCCATCAGCTCCATCTGCCACAAGTGTCTCGTCACCTTCATTCTTCACTGCCATGCCATTAAGCCTGTCCCAGCCTACCCAGGAATCATCTACACCTGGGTCAGGGGCTCAAGATTCAGCATGTGTTCCAGACTCCATTCCCTGTCCCCAGTCTCAGTCCTCTTCGCCTAATCTCAACACCCAGTCTCACAAACAAATCAAGCAAGGTCGCACATGGAGCACACAAGACCGGTGCAGAGGTGAGTGTGGAAATTATGTCTAGTTAGATTGATATCACAGCGCAATACACACTAAGGAATTACTTAAACTTTTCTTACAGTCAGTTGTGGTGACAGTGAAAGAGTGCTTTGCAAGTTGAGACTGTTATCATAAAGAAAAAATGCCCACTATATTCCCTGGTCTGTTGGTTTGAGGGTTTGTTGTGTGAAGTGTGTGGCTCCTAATACAAATATGATCAATGATTGTTTGCTCTGTAAGGTCCGAGTTTGGCTGAGGAGGAGACAGACAGTGAGGATGATGGTGGACTGCCTCGACGTGGTCACAGGTCCCAGCCCAGAGGAGTCGCAGGAAACAGAAATGGATCGTTGCAGAACGAGTCTGGTCCATCGAATAAACGGGAGATACAGCCTTTCTCTGGCCACCAGATAACCGACAGGCAGTCGGGCTGTCCAATCAACCACAGCCATAAGATTTCTGAAGAGATTGACTTATCCTTCAAAAACAATTGTGAGTTGTTTCTGACTCTTGCGGGAAAAAGAAATCCCCTAAAATTCTTTTGCTTTGGGTTGTACACTCCACCCCTTCTTTCCTTTTCCCTGTTTCCATCTCTCTTTCTGTTTGCACAACAACAATCACTGTTACTCTGTATTACATTTAGTTGTGTTTGAATATGAAGTTATCAAACAGGACAGAGTGTCCTAACACGGCTATGTTTTTCTCACAGATAACATCAAAACTCAGCTTTACAAAATTCACAGTTTGAATTATGGATGACACTTTCCCTGAGCTTTTCCATGTCAATGTCAAAGGCACCTCGCGTACAATGTGAAATCATATAGTATTAGGATATAATTAAATTTATTTTCCGTAGGCTAATTCAATTCCCTGGTGTTGATTAGATGAGCTTTTGAATTTCATAATGAACACTCTTCATCAGCATAGCACTAATGAGACAGACTCTCATCACTTCTACTATGGTGATTAGTTTCTATGGCAGTAAGGATATGATACCCTTCATTTACCTGTATGTGTGTTGAATATATGCTTGTGTAGGCTCCATATTGGCTTCCTGTAATGAGTCTGAGAGTGAGGGGTCAGTGCCTGAGCTAGAGGAGCCGGAGCCACTGAGACCATCGGAGCCCCAGGTGAGGCAATTCATGCTGCTTTTAGGAAACATAAGTAAAAACAGATTATCTATAATTGCTTACACATTGACAGCCTGAAACATGTCAATTTTCAGTTGCTGAAGTTCAAGAATTTTTATGCTTGTCATGATAACCTCTTTAAACGCCTGTTTCTGCTGTTGCTATAAACATAAAACCACTTCCCTTGTGTGCAAGAGAAAACAGAATCGCCTGGCAACAGCAAAATAGTGTGTACAACCTTTCTTTGTAGAAAAACTAACTGGGTGCAAGATTGTACTCATCTTATGTGTATGTTACTTTTGGTGATATCAGCCAAATTGACATATGGCAAATGAGTCAAATGTAAGTATGAAAATATCAAACATTACTATAGTAAAGTAACTTATATTAGGTTTTTCCTTCAGTCTCTCTCCTCTGCAGATGAAGGGCTGAACAGACCAAAGCAGAGCCGCAGTGAGAAGAAGGCTCGCAAGGTCAGACTGCCTGTATAAAAATACATGAATAAAGTAGTCAAAGATAATATTAAAGCTTTATTGTGTAAGTGTATATGAAATCAGTGTTTAATCTGTGCTATTTTGGTTTTTATTTCTCACTCTTTCTGCTGCTGTATGTGTATGCAGGCCATGTCTAAACTGGGTCTAAAGCCGGTCCATGGTGTGACCAGAATCACCATTAGGAAGTCCAAGAGTATCTTGTTTGTCATCAGCAGACCTGATGTCTTCAAAAGCCCTGCATCAGACATTTACATTGTATTTGGAGAGGCAAAGGTAAGGCTTTGTTTGTTTGTTTGTTTTCTTTCTTTTTTTCTTTCTTTCTTTCTTTCTTCATTATTTAACCTTCAGTACATGTATTGTATCTCACTTTCTCATCTCCTCTCCTCTCCTCTCCTCTCCTCTCCTCTCCTCTCCTCTCCTCTCCTCTCCTCTCAGATTGAGGACCTGTCACAGCAGGCTCACAAAGCAGCTGCAGAGAAATTTAAGGTGCCTGTGACCTCTTCTCCCCTGGCCCCACCTGTCCCACCCAGCCTCACCATCAAGGAAGAGAGTGAAGAGGAGGAAGAAGAGGTACTGTCTAAACTATTGTTTTTACGCCTATGTATCACACTAATGTCAGTACAGTATGTACAGTATGTACTGACATTTCTGTAAAATCCTTTATTCTGTTGCTGTAACTTTATCCTTCATATGTCTCTGTGTCTCTGACTTTTTCTTTCTTTCACTACATCAGGTGGACGAGGGAGGTCTTGAGCAGAGAGACATTGATCTGGTGATGGCACAGGCCAATGTGTCACGAGCCAAGGCCGTCCGTGCGCTGAAACACAACAAGAATGACATTGTGAATGCTATCATGGTGAGGAGGAAGGAGGGGGCGGGAGAGGAAGAGGGTAGAGGGAGGGCAGCTGGTGAACAAAATAATGAGTCATAGCCAGATGGGGGTGGGGGTGGTG